>NW_027272714.1:0-104998 GCF_040938485.1 Diadema antillarum
CTTTTACTACAGTCCTAATTAAGGTCAGTCTTATTCAATTTTTCTTCATATAATATTTTGGACTGAGTTTTGTCCTACCTGAAAGTGACATCAGCACCCCGAAAATCATCAAGCTACTGGCAAGAGGAACACACATCAGGGGAACGGCGGCGAGGAGTCCGCCAAGGATGGCTGCAGCGGTTGGATTCAGCAGCTTAATCAGAACGTAGGCAATGGGAGCTGTCAAAGTGACAATAAATGTTTTAAGTAAAGTAGTATGGTTGGGTGTTCATAATACCGGCCACCTAACGTTTTTATATCAATAGAAACGTGAAAAATCTCACAATTTGCCTGAAATTTTACTAACGTGTGGAGAAAATACTCCGGATTCACAAGCGCGCACTGAAAATGCGATCTGAGGTACGCGCTCTTAGATGGCGGCTTCGAACGCGTGGGGTGTCATTTTTTCTGCACTCAGTTGCCCTGCTCATTTCAACCGACCACCCTGACAATATGGATTAAGGGCACTTAAATGCGTTTTTTCGACAGGCCGCTATGTTTTTCTAGCCGTCATTTTTTCCCCAATAATATTTGAATATATTTTGAATCCTTCGATGTTACTTTTGAAGGACTGTTTGATGAATTTGAATTGATTTTCATTAGGAAACTTTTCATCGTAATTGAAATAAGCTAGATGAGTCGGTTTGTTTATTTCACATTCAGTTCTCGCTTCTGCTTCAACTCGTACGGTCGTAGCGGGCGACAAAGTAATTATGTCATGTTTAGGCCTAGCGCCTATATAGTGTAATGTGTGTGCACGATCGTACAAGCGGCGGAGTTTGAGAGAGCGGCGTAATGACAATTTTGCGGTCAAAATCGTCAAATTTATTACGGAAGGATACTCTACATCTAACAACGAGTCAGCAAAGGTAGGCCTAGTTATATGTAGTTACACGATAAATCTTATTCGATTTTGCTAAATTTCGGTAATTTATTTGTTTTCGCCTCATTTTTACTCGGTAGCGTAGCCCAGTGAAGAATCGAACACCGTTGCGCGTAGTCCCACGCGTACATCTTCTTTCTGTACGCGCAATGCCATTATAGTGCGCGGTCGGTCGATATAGACCCGGTCGGTGTGTTGAACACCTACCATACAACCCTTGGTACATGTGCAACTACATATCTGTGCGAAATGTTGTGATCCATGCACTCCTCCCTTCAACTTCTCCAAACAAATAATCATGTGTTGCAAACCTATATTAGGGAGGCGAGCTTTAGATTTTGACGCGCGGACGTTTGAGCCGACGCTTGCGCTGGACGTTCTCCTCTCCCTGCGTCGTGTGGAAAAGTAGCTTTAGATTACGCAGGGACGCAACGTATAAAAAATAAAATCGCGCCCCCATAATATGATCAGTGCATCGAAGAAGCTCTCTACGTCGCAAACTGTGCGGACGTGAAAATAGCCCAGTACGCGTAGTGAAAAACTCAGGCGACGCAACCTAAAAATAGATTGACTTTACGCGCGCTACTGCGCACGCTCAGAACATGTTTTTTTTTTTTTTTTCATTTGAACGTCCGCGAGTCTAAAATCTAAAGCTCCCTATTACCACGGAAAAGCCCCACAAGCGGTTACGACTGATTTTGATGGGGACTCTCTTGTAATCGTAATACAAGGGAAAGTAAAACCACTTGAAACACGCAGGGTTGTTTTCTTCACAACAAATTTTGCGTTATTTTGACTCTACGCGAGAAGTTATTGAATGAAAATCAACGCCCACATATGAATGTGTATTGAGTGAAAGCAGCAAAGAAAATATAAAGACAATTCACCGTATATTATCACTTTTATAGCATAATGAAATGGCACTGGAATTGGCCTACCACTTTCAGAAAGCTGGAGAATAATATTACCCTTATCATATAATCAATACAGTGGCGTAACTACGGGGGGGGGGGGCACGTCCCCCCCCCCCCATCCGCTGATTAAAAACAAAAAAACAACAAAAAACCCGAAAAGATATAGCTACAAACGGCAGTTTTTGGACTGTAGTATGTCAAAACTTAAAGCTCGCTCGCTCCGCTCGGTCGCATTTAATTGATATGCAATTCTCCTGATGTTGCTGCAAGTAATAATTTGTCGTTTCAAGGAAAACTGTTAACATGTAACAAACATTGCGCCGCCAGAAAGATAGAAGATTTTGCACCTGAAACTTATATTTTTCGGGAAGATATATATTGGGTAAAAATGATAACATATGAATTCAAGACACATGAAAAGAGCATGTTTCTTCAGGCGCTGGCTCGCTTTCGCTCGCTTGCACACACTATATACGCGAAGTAAAATGACATGATTCTGGATATATATGGAATGACTTTAGAGGGTATTGTTATAAGGTATTCGCGCCCCTTTAATTTTCAAAGCTAAAAATATAGCTACAAACGGCAGATTGTATATGGACTGTAAAATGTCAAAATTTTCAAGCTCGCTCGCATTTAATTGATATGCAATCCTGATGTTGCTGCCAACAATATGTCGTTTCTCACCGTCATTCCGTAATCAATGAAGGAAAACTTTTAACATGTAACAAATATTGCGCCGACAAGAAAGATGGGAGTTTTTGCGCCTGAAACTTACATTTTTCGGGAAGATATTTATTGGGAAAAAAATGATACCATATGTATTCAAGACACATGAAAATAGCATGTTTCTTCAGGCGTTGGCTTGCCTTCGCTCGCTCGCACACACAAATAAGTGAAGTAAATGATGATTCTGGATATATGGAATGACTTCAGAGGGTACACTGTATTGTTATAAGGTATTCGTAATGAATTATCAGCAATGCCAAAAATCAAAATCAAGAAAATATGTTTATATAATTCTATTGCAGTCATATTTCACAATCCTCGAGTAAAAACAATACTTCCATTCCATTTTCCAGAATTATTCAGTTACAAAATCATTAAAAAAATGTACCAAAAGTATGCATGAAATTGCACGATGACCAACATGAATATAAAAAAAACTCCATACCGTGGGAGGGGGACATCCCCTCCCCCACCCGCCCCGCCCCCCCCCCCCCCCCCCCCCAACCCTCGCTCGCCTCGCTCGCTCGGGCTTGGTCACTATACGCTCCCTCGCTTTGCGCCCCCCTATCCGGAATTCCTGGATACACCCCTGACTATACGTACAGTAAAAGGAAGAGTTCTATTCGTGGCAATGTTGCTCAATGACTGCGCTGTGGAATGTATCACATCACATTTCGTTATTGTATTGCAGTCCCCATTAAGTTTGCAGACTGACAGCACACACACATATTCACGCACGCACGCACAGTTCAATTCAATTCAATTCAAAGCTTTTATTTTCACTTCTTTCAACAGAATGTACAAAAAGTATAGATTCGACATGCGTTTGAAGGAATGCTACAGAGATAGCAAAGAATAACATTTGTCAGTAGTCATTACAAAGTGAGGCATTTTTCATACAAACATATTTATACATTCTGCGAAAAAAAAAAGCCGGAGGTACCCACTCAAAAGACTGTACGTGCTTGCACTATATGGGCACCTCACAGGGGAAATAAATAGGTAAAACTTAGCTACAAGTATGCGGGAAATGAGAAAAGAACGGGAAAAGGGGAGAGGGAGGAAACAGAAATAGAAGTAAAGAGACGAGACAACTAAAAATAAAAAGCCTAGATCAGTCAATATATTAAAGATCAAGCCCACAGAGACTATTAGCCATATAAGAAGTAGAGCGTTGAAAGCGACCGAAAAAGTGACACAAGTGGAATTGCTGATAGCGGAGCGTATTATCTGTTCTGTGAAGGCACGTATAATACAAGTGTAGTATACAAGTTCACAATAAAATAAGCAAGGGATGTGATGTGGAATGCCGCGAAAGACGCGACCTAACATGCCTATGAAAAATCAATAGCATCCTGGTGCTTACAAAACTTTGTATGCTTAAAAAAGATAAACAAACAAACTTAGTTTCTTTCTGTTACATCATAAGACTTAAGGAGGAATTATATTAATCTTTTTTTAAACGCATACAAAGAAGGAGCATTTTTTGTCTGGACTAAGGGAGTTCCACAATCTTGGACCTGTATGAATAAATGTCTGCTGAGCTAACACAGTTCTAAGCAGGGGCAAATGAAATCCATTAGACTGTTGGGTAACTATGGTATGTCAGGTTACGAGGAAACATGGGATCAAATATAAACGGAAGACAGTTATTATTGTAACTATACATAAAATGTCCTAAATGAAATAAAAAACAAATCTTGTACGGTCACGGGGAGAGGTAGGCCTACGACAGGAAAGGGCTGCAGGAGGCAAGGTGACATAATATGAGTGCATTCAACATCCTGGGAAAACACTAATTGCTGCATCTGACAAAATAAAATGTTCATTACGATGGAGAACTCGTGGCTCGATTGAGAGAGTCCTAATTTGGATGTTAACATCGACAATTGAGACAACCCGGGGGGGGGGGGGCAATATAGGGATGAGCCAAGATCATCAGACTGGGCCAAATTGAATCGAACTTCCAGGGCAACACTCTCATCAACGTGGAAGAAGGGATACTTCGACAAACTGTCCGGGGAAGAAATGGCAGTTGTTGTTTCAAGTTGTGCACGGAGGGCATATTCACGACGAAAGGCAGGGGACGAGTTGGTTCGCGGAGTTGACCCATATAGTATGTACAATATACCATCGCTAATGGTAATTTGACCGATACACATAAAAATAAAATAGTGTGATATCATTTCATTACGAGTAACTGTTACGGATCTCGCCGACAACTTCAAGGGGAAAGGACCCATCTGCCTGATTGGTAAGCAGACTGGCTGTCTAGTTATTCGACATCCTGTATTTTTTTAGGTTGATGCACGGATAATGCTTCCGGTTGCACCACTGTCTTCAATGATACGTAGAGCGTGGTGTGCATACAAAACATCAAAATATGGGGATTGTTGAATCTGAATGCGGCGAGTAACAGGAATCGTGCTTGGGAAAGGAAGGTGTAGGATCAATCGTCCTGATCCAGTGTGAGGATGAGGACTTGCCCACGTATGACCATCCTCGTCATCGCTAAGTTACAAGCTATAAAGGTACGTTTTGTTTTTCTCTATCTCAACATAATCAATAAAATATACGCAAATTGCACATGGAATGAAGAAAACAAGATAACTTATCAATACAAAAAAAAAAAGGCATACTATTTGTGACGTGCATCACAAAACCAACAAAAAGTCGCACCTCTTGATTTAACGTGGGGCCTAAAAAAAGGTGAAACGGGTCAGCTTGATAAGTCAATCTCGACTTTTCATATTTTCTGAAAGAGCTATTCTTTTTCTGCATTATTCCTGAGTTTGGGATCATGAAATGAATGGGAAAGTGTGTTTTCAGCAGTTTTCCTACAACTGTTTTTTCTTTTTTTTTGTTAGAGTAGTGTGATCAGGTATGTCATAAAAAGAGGCAAACATTTGATTTCTTTGGAAAAGATCCTTTACATTTTCTTCCCGTTCAACCCTAATAACTTTTGAAAGGATAAAGCGATACTGCCTTGAAAGTTGGTATAAGTCACGAAAAGAATGTTTTTATAAGTTATAGAACATGAGGAATCTCAGCTTAATTTGACGATTCCTTCATTGTTTTTGCTGCGGAGATTCACAACCTATTTTTATCCCATTCATTGCACTGCTAGCACGGCTTAGTAAGATTAAGCGCTTGAATAAACCCTGCCTCTTTTTTCAGTAAACACTTTTCCAGATTATGTGTTTTCTTTTCTCTTTTTAGATATGTTAGGAGAGTCTATTTGAATTGAGTTATGAATTATTCTAAAGCGTAGAGTCTGGTCTCTCTGAATTTGCCCCTAACTAAAAACCCATGTCTGGCGACTTTTTTGTTGGTTTTGTGATGCAGGGTCACATTTATGCTTTTGATAAGAATTGCTATAGACATTTTGGCGATACATAAATGGGAGAATGGAGATGGGGGACCCGCTAAAGAGCGAAGCTTGCAGATTATGGGTCCCACCAGTTACATGCAATGTATAGACACAAAGGAGGAACAAACGAAATGCATTGTCACCAAACCCAGACCATATTGCTTAATCAATTAGCCAAATTCAGCAACATAAATTTGTATTGTACTACGGGGTTGATAAACTAAATAAAGAGTATTCAATGTAATTTCCAGCAGAGACGAGAATAACAAACAAGATACAGAACACGCACATGAGCTGAGACACACCGAAGTATACGAAAGAGAACATAACAAACGCAATAATCCAACGAAGATCGGTATGGGTGTTGAGAGAAGATAAAAGGAAGAAGAATGGGAGAGAGGAAACTTGACATAAAAATGATAGAGTTCTAATGCCAGGAACAGGCAATGGTCCAACGATAGAAAAACATGCACACCGATTATACTAATCCATTATGTTTATTCATATCACCTGTTGACGGAACATTTTTATATCTTCGCTTATTGCCTTCTTAATTCTTGGCCTGTCATAATTGGAAAGTATTTCGTGCTAACATGGACCTCAACAAAGGTAAATGATGTCCTTCAGAACGTTTGGTGGTGTATTAATGAAGGGACATATATTCATGGAACTTATTAGTAAATCAGGCAGGTAATAAGTCACAAATATCAAGTTAAACATATAAACTGACCAAAATAAAAATAGCATAAATCTTTGATTTTGGCAACGTATTCTCAAAAAAATAATGAGTCTATGTCTGTATGTGAGAGCGCAAGATCTGTGACATCATCTGTAAGGAAATCTTCGACATGACCAAAAATACACTGCAACTTGTCTGACTTTGGCCATGTACGGGTATTGCCTTTCCTGTTTTGATTATGACCAGAAAGTTTATTGGCACCTTTTTTCAGACGTGAACAACGACCAGCTGGAACCTCGCTTTCATTTTCTTTCAGACGAAATCTTTATCAGGTTATTATGTGTTCTATTTTAGCATGCACGCGACTTTTACAGAATGAGATATGGAGCTATAGAACACCATGGCTATTATCATCATTCAAACGTGCAGTAATGTGTCAGTTTCCTATGAATGCAAGTTATAAAAACTCGTCAGTGACTCTAATGTTATACTCGATGCTCCAACTTAATGAAAAGATCTTAGATTTGGCTAATATCGGGTAGATTCTCTTTTTTTTACTTATCAAAAATGAAATTATCTTGCTAAAAAAACAAAACAAAACATAATAAAACTAGAAATGTCGCTATGGCGACTGGTATGCCTCCGCCATAATGCATGATTCTCCTAATAGGTCTAGATAGTACAGGTGGACAATGTGTGATTACATCTTCACAAAACTGGCAAAATATTGAAATGACAAGTTTGTCACGAATGTGTTGAATGTTCACCTTCCTTGACCTTGGTTTAATTGGATGAATAGGAGAGCATGTATTTGGGGATTTAAGGACTTTAACTTGACTTTGACCCATTCATACATTTATGCATTAAGTAATTTTCATGGTACGGGTATGGAGAAAAAGTGCAATTTCTGTACTGAATAGTAAATTGTTACCATGTTCATCTGGCCTTTGACCCTAAAATTCATAAGATAATCACTTTCAGGTAGAACATGCATAAATATGCAGTAAGTTTCACGATAAATTGAGCCACTTCCGAGATATGGAGGAAAAAGTTAGTTCAGAGCTTTCACTTGATCTTTGACCTTTTGACCTTTGAGGCAAAAAAAGAAAAGAAAAGAAAAAACTCTCCAGAGAATTTCTATTAGGTTACACATGCATACACCAAGTGTAAAAAAAAAAAAAATCCTGCCGGCATTGCATGAACATGAGGGAAATGGTAAAATTTTGAAGTGTTGCACTTGACCTTTGACCCCTGACCTTTGACCCCATGAACCCTACATTCTCTAGATAATCACTGCGAGTCAGTACATGTATATACTATGTTCCATGAAGATACCTTGAACAATTTTCCAATTTACAGAGAAAAAAAAGAAGTTTTAATACTTTTACTCGACCTTTTGACCTTTGACCTTTGACCTCATGACCCAAACTTTCACCAGAGAATCTAAATTGGGTAATACATGTATACACTAAGTTTCAAGAAAATATCTTCAGGCATTGCATAGATATGGTTGAAATAGTGACATTTTATGTATTTGACCTTGACCTTTTGACCTTTGACCTTGAGCACGTGCACCCAAAAGTTGATAGGCACAACTTCACCCCCTAATACACATACAAGCCAAGTTTCATTAGGATACCTCAACAGGTTTTGATAGTTACCTTGTCCACAAAATTCATTACGGACGGACGGAAAGACGGACGGAAGGACGGACGGACGGACGGACGGACGGAAGGACGGACGGACGGACGGACGGACGGACAACCCGAAAACATAATGCCTCCGGCACCACTTCGTGGCGGAGGCATAACGATCGGTTTAAGTCACTTCCACAAAAGTGTATTACCTGGGAATCAAAGCCGCGGGTTGATTTTTTTTCTCTGTCACACGGTAGACATATTGTTACATTGCTGATAAAATAAGTTCATTCGGATGAACTGCTATCATGGCTCCATTATGCCATCACTTTCAGTGTGTATACGCTTTTCTTTTGTGTGTGTTTGTATACGATACTGCACGACTTCGCGACAAGAAATCACGCATGACTTCCGTCTGTTGCGACACGGATTGTCGCCCCTACACGGATTGTCGCCTCCTGCTCGGGGCGACAATCCGTGACGAGGGCTGGCGGCACGGATTATCGCCCGCCCTCGAAGCACATTTTGCTGGGTAATATCGTTCTGGACATAATCATTGAAATACTAACACATAACTTACATGGCTACATCCATGCAAACATGCCATGTAAAAAGTCATGGTGAGGTTTCAAGGAAGTGTGTATGTGCGCGTGCACATGATGATTCAGTGTCCGTTTGTGCGTGTGTGTGTGTGATGGAAGAATGTGTTTATTATGTCAGTTTTTTGCGTATGTGTTTTTTAGCTGCGCGTGGGGAGGGATACCTAGTAAGCTGTTGCTGGCATAAACATTGATATTGATTTTATCAGCAGCTTTGAATTTGATGAGTTTGTTTGGCAGATTTGTATATGAATTCGGAGTGGAGCTTGTGTGCGGGCGGATGCTGCTTTTCTGCGTACGGTCCATTATGTCTTATTTATCAACATTGGGAAATCGTTTCATCAGGAAGGAATGTGGTATCGGTTCGGGTGTGCGTCAGTATGTGGGAAGGGGGTTACATTTCGTTATTGCAAAAGTTTGTTATTCTGAAGGCTCATTCGTCCGAACGCTCAGGAGGGGGTGGTCGGGTTTTTGTCCCCGCCGAACGAGTTCGAGCAGGGGACTATGAAACGGGCTCCGTACGTGTGTGTGTCCGTGCGTCCGTCCGTCTGTCTGTCTGTCTGTCTGTGCGTCCGTGTGTGATCAAAATCTTCAATTTGCTACTTGTCTGTCATTTATGAGCCAATTTTGATTCTGTTTGCTTTATATAATAGCACTACATGGGAGCTTTGAAACTTCTACACAGAATTTCAGTTGTGACCTTTGACCTTGACCTTTGACCTATATTGTACATTTTACCACAAAATGCTACTCCTTCGCCATTTCTAACCCGATTTCGATTCCGTTTGCTTTATGTGATGGCACTAGGTGAGGGCTTCAAAACTTCTACACAGAATTTTCACCTTTGACTTCTTTGACCTTTGACCTTGATTTTTGACCTATATTGTACATTTTGCTACAAAATGCTACTCCTTTGCCATTTCTAACCCGATTTCGACTCCGTTTGCTTTATGCGATGGCACTAGGTGAGGGCTTCAAAACTTCTACACAGAATTTTCACCTTTGACTTCTTTGACCTTGATTTTTGACCTATATTGTACATTTTGCTACAAAATGCTACTCCTTCGCCAGTTCTAACCCGATTTCGATTCCGTTTGCTTTATGCGATGGCACTAGGTGAGGGCTTCAAAACTTCTACACAGAATTTTGACCTTTGACTTCTTTGACCTTTGACCTTGATTTTTGACCTATATTGTACATTTTGCTACAAAATGCTACTCCTTCGCCATTTCTAACCCGATTTCGATTCCGTTTGCTTTATGTGATGGCACTAGGTGAGGGCTTCAAAACTTCTACACAGAATTTTGACCTTTGACTTCTTTGACCTTTGACCTTGATTTTTGACCTATATTGTACATTTTGCTACAAAATGCTACTCCTTCGCCATTTCTAACCCGATTTCGACTCCGTTTGCTTTATGCGATGGCACTAGGTGAGGGCTTCAAAACTTCTACACAGAATTTTGACCTTTGACTTCTTTGACCTTTGACCTTGATTTTTGACCTATATTGTACATTTTGCTACAAAATGCTACTTCCGGCGGGGACATATATTACGCACCGCGTAATTTCTACTTTTCCTTGTTTTATGACTGATTTCATTCTAGATTTGTGTAATGTATTTGTGTTTTTTTTATGTATATGCCCTTCTAAGTAAGAAGGTGTTCCGTGTTACATGATCCAAACCAATATATTCAAGGAATATAGGTTTGGTAGGGCCATACATGTCAAAACTTTCTCGTGAAGAAATTATTAGTAGGGTTGGTCTATAATCGAGTTATCTATGTTGAAGCGAGATTATTTGTGGTGTAAATTGACAAATGGATTTGTTTGTGTTTCGAATTGCCATTTGTAACTTTTTTTTTGTTCATGTTACACCCAGAATGGGTCGATTTATGAATGATTTGAATGAAATCAATAAATATCAAGGAAAAGTGTTGAGTTTGTTTATTTGCATTATGAGGATTTGTTTGAGTGTTTGTTGGTGTTTGTTTGTATTACGTATGTATTAGCGGTGTGCAATGGCAGTTCGTTTGTGCTAAAATCAACTAACGATTGACAAATTTTTTTACGGCGTGTGGAAATTATTCGCTTATGCATAGAGCATGCCAAACCTATTCTGGGACAAAGAATAGTGGTATGGACGTACTAGTTTATAAGACTGATGGAAGAAAATGACTGCAGTGAAAAATGAACAAAACATTTGGGGAGGGTACCTCCCTCGTATGTATTTTCTCTCGGTCTCTCTCTCGCCTAGCCCGCCTCACCGCTGATATTGGTTGACACACCCATACTATTTTTAGATCAACGCTGGTGTGAATTCTTTAAACACGTGCTCATACACTCTGAAGGCGTTTGTATTGCCACAGTAGCGCCACTATATTCCACATACACACGCAAGCATACAGGCACACGTATACACACAGACAAACAAACCACTACCACTACTAGTATACAACCACCACACATGCACAGTTCCTGTATACATATTGTATTGTTATACTCCAAACACACACACACATACACACACACACACAACAAATCATACACATCACATATCATGCAGCTCACAATACACACACACACACACACGCACACACACACACACACACACATACGCATAACTTACCAGTCATACCCATCCCACCAAAGCTTAACACCGGAGGAACCACCCCGAGCCCGGGGCGACAATCCGTGACGGGGCGACAATCCGTGTCGCAACAAATTGTTTGCCAACACGGATTGTCGCCTTCGAGGTCAAAAACTGGGAACTGCACAAGCGTCACGGATTGTCGCCAGGCGACAATCCGTGACGGGGGCGACAATCCGTGCCGCCAGCGCCCGTCACGGATTGTCGCCCCGAGCAGGAGGCGACAATCTGTGTAGGGGCGACAATCCGTGTCGCAACATCCGTCCTTCTTTCGGTGTCAGTCGACAACAAAACAATGTGACCCTGCACCCCAAAACCAACAAAAAGTCGCCACACATGGACATTAAGTTAAAAGCAGGTTCTGAAAGAGCAGACTTTAAGCTTTAAAATGTTGTATAACAAAATTCAAATGGACTCTCCTAACCTATCTAAATGTTGGATACACACCCAACAAACACATAACGTTTTCAGAACGTTTCCTAAACTTTTTTTTTTAAGGTTCCGTACGTCTTCGTATAAAATGGACGTTTTTAAAACGTACATAAAACGTCAAAGTTGGGACTTAGCATTAACCGCAAAGGACAGGTTTTTTTTGGTGAAAACGTTTTAAAAACATCAGTGTCTGCTACGTCTTCGTCCTTTATAAACGTCCACAAAACGTTTTTATTAGGTCTGCTACATTGACTTCGTCTTTAATGAACGTTTAAAAAACGTTTTCATTTGGGCTGCGTTTATCAACTTTCCCCTGTTTAAACGGCTTTCCAAAGCCCTTTCCAAAGCTCTTTCCAAAGCCCTGTACAATGTGCCGCTTGTTTTCGAAGAAGGGACGGCGAGAAGCAATCACCATCATAAAGACATATCTTCCTTTGAGAGTGACGAGTCATGATGCAGTGCCACATGAATCAATTGTCTTCCTATCTGTGAGGCAGCTCCAGTTTAGCACATACTTCAAATATTTCTGAGTGGCGGCATGAGACTTTGGCTGCGTTTATCAACTTTCCCCTGTTTAAACGGCTTTCAAAAGCCGTTTCCAAAGCCCTTTAGAAACGGCTTCCAAAATAGTTGCGTTTATCAACTCTTCGCAAACACGATAACTGGCCTGTCACTGCACAGCTGCATTGCGCAATTCGACCCGAGGAGAAGAGGTCATATAAGGCGTGCATTGTTCGTAACTGCAGTACAATACTACAAAGCCGTTTCAAAACAGCTTTGCGTTTATCAACTTCAAAAGGCTTTTACAAACAGGTTTCTGAAAACCTGTTTAGGAAACCTGTTTGGAAAGTCACAAATTTGCGGCTTTCGAAAAGGCTTTCGAAAAGGGCTTTCAAAACAGCTTTGCGTCTATCAACTCGTAAAAATTCCTTGAAAGCTGTTTGGAAAACCTGTTTCTGCCGAGAAAAGGAGAGTTGATAAACGCACCCTTTCGAAAAGGCTTTCCGAATGGGCTTTCAAAACAGCTTTGCGTTTATCAACTTATAAAAATTCCTTGAAAGCTGTTTGGAACACCTGTTTCTGCCGAGAAAAGGAGTTGATAAACGCACCCTTGGTCCGCTACGTGTTCGTCATTGGTTTTAACCGGAGGGCCAATCCCCAAAAAGTCGCTTACTTAACGAGTGAGTTGCACTCTCTCTACAAACTAAGTAGACCATGCTTATTTTCAAGTTTTTATTGTAACAAACAACATTCCACTGGTCTACCTCAAAAAATTTGATGCGAAAGCCTCCAAATCCAAGATGGCGTCCAAGATGGCCGCCATATGTACTGAATTTGTTATTTGAAAGATAAAATTTGATTGAAAAATCAGATTTCAACAAATGTGATGTCATGTGAAAGAGAATGAAACTTTCTACAAGTTGATACCATTTTTGTGGGTTATTGTGATAATTGGATTGAGATTTTAAGGAAAAAACACTAATTTTTTGATATTTTTCTGAAAAAAGGAAAATCATGAAAATGCTTGATTCAGCATAAATCAGAGAAAGACAGAAGGATTATCTTGAAACGTTTCAAGAATTTTGTTTGACATATAATTAATATTTGAAGAAAATTAGGGGTCAGTACCATTTTCGGTTCAGGAGTTATAATGTCTCAAACTTGAAAACTCACTACGTAAAAATGGCCACTTTAGTTGTGACAAGACCTTGTTGGTCGTAAAAAAAGCCTGCGCACGCCAAGACTACTACACGCACCACTGGCACTGGCGCTTGTAGCAGTGCCAGTGGTGCGTGTAGTAGTGTTGGCAAACGCAGACTTTTTCTTTGACAAACGCGGGTTTGTGCTTGCAAACTAACTTTTCATACCAAGTGGTAGATCAGGTGACGCTGATTGCTATTATTTCAAAGTAGATTGTTCTGAGGCAGATGAGATGAAGCAAAACATATCTTTCAAATAGAGGTAGAAGCTTGAAACAACCTTGCTATAGAAAGTTTAAAACAAAATTTGGATCAATCACTCAAAAAATTCAAGATTGCAGGCCATCACTGCTGACATAGTGTATTGCGCCAAAGTAAATGTATCATTTCGATTTTGATACAATTTTGTCTGTTTTGCTGTCTATTCATATGGTTTTCATGGAGACATTTTTCAGAATGCACCATGAATATTTCTCTAAAAAGTTTAGAAAAATAAAACTAAAAATTTTTATGAAAACCATGCAGAAATTAACATCTTTCCCATATAATCAATATTTGGAGAAAATTAGAGGTCAGTATTGTATTTGGTTCAGGAGTTATAATGTCTCAAACTTGAAATCCCATTTTACATAATATGTTATTTACACGCATCTGTTCCCAAAGACGTCACAGAGGGTCAAATCCAAGATCGTGCTTACTTTTCGAGTTCCACTCTCTCTATAAACAAGACCATACATAATGTTGAGCATACTAAGCAATGTTCCGTAAGTGCACCTAAGTACATTCGTTGCAAAGTACAGATGCGGTCCAACAGGGCCGCCATTTTATTGAAATTAACATTTCAAACATAAAATTTGATAGAGACATTGGATTGCAACAAATTTGATGTCATATGAAGGAGAGTAAAACTTTCTAAAAGTTGATACCACTTTAGCTGTGTATTGTGATAAATTGGGGGGGGGGAATTGTTTGCTTCTCTTTTTTGGGGATCCATATTATTTAATGCATGATTTAGTATTTATCAGAGAAGAACTGAAGAATTATTTTGAAACCTGCGATCGAGATTGAGATTGAGATTTAATGAGATTGAGACATAATTCATATTTCTGGAATTACAGGCAATATCATACACTGTTGACAAGTTAACATCTAAAACTTGAAAAATTATATTTATGCATTATAAATTTTGCTTACAATGTGTTTACATGGTCACATGTAATACTGTAATGGTCTAGTGACTTGCAAGTACCTGCAAACTAACTTTTCATGCCAAGTGGTAGGTGACGCTGGTCGCTATGTGGCAGATTGTTCTGAGGTAGATAAGATTGAACAGAAAATATTTTCCAAAAAGAGATAGGAGCTTAAAATTTGGCACAAATTTTGCCAATGTGTAATATTTAGCGATAAAAATACTATCCACACAAAATTCAAGATGGCGGTAATTAATCGAGGTTGTCGTTCAAGGCATTATTTACCATTAGTGCACGTAAAACAAAAACCCAGCTTTACTTAATTCCTCAAACTAGTTCTAAACTGTGAGTTAGGGATTAATGTACAAACTTAAATCAGTATAATTAATGCTAAATACTGTTAGATATACTAAATAGATCTGATAAGAATGTTTTTTTATGTCAACAGTTATCATTGTTATGGTTTCTTGAAAAGAAATGGTGATATCTCCGTATGTTTTAGGCTTTATTATAATTTTTCTACGTGGTAGAATGTTTTGTAATAATACAACTAACCTGCACATATAAATTGAATGTGATATCTCTCCCAATGGTAAACAATACCTTTAGTGTGTTGCGTCAAAGTTATCTCAACTTATAACTTATAATTTGATATGTTTTTTAAATCTTCTAATATTGCTGTCTATCACATGTTTCTATACATCCGAACGATATTGTACTGGTGTAAACCATATTGAGGGTCTTTTTTTTTGGGGGGGGGGGGGTTGGAGCTCATTCTAGTGTTTGGGTAAGGCCCAATCTTTAATAAAAAAGAAATGCTTCTGTATCAAAGATATGCTTTTTTACTTGTATGTTACTCTGCTGCTGTAGAAATGTGAATGATGATGGTATATGTGTAATAATATCTGATCCGTAGATATCCTTGAAAGCCCTTCTGATCCGAACCCCCCCCCCAAAAAAAAAAAAAATCCAACATGGCGGCAATTTCTCAACTTTGCTCTTAAATGTGCTGTGCGAAATTACTTTTCAGTATATTGTTCGAATAAAATTGTCCAAATTGATTATTCGTGCTGTATATTCACATTTACAAATACTTGTATTAAGCATGCTGAAACTGTATTCTCCATTATCAGATTTTTCTTACATTGTTTTTAGGCTGATTTCATGTGGGTTATATTGTCACAATTGATCTGAACTTATGCCATTGGTAGATGCTTTCCTGTATTAGATATCAGGATCACCTGAGAGTGAAAATGTTCATTTTCATTCATTTTAGTGTGACCTCGGGGATCACTCGAAGAGTGACGAGTGATCCCTAAGGCAGGGCTCGACACTAACGGTGGTCCGGTGGCCCGGGGCCACAAAAAACGCACGTCGGGCCACCAAATGTCAGAAATGAAGAATTTGGTGGCCTGATCGGGCCACCAAAAAAGGTCGGATATTTGCCTAGTGTGGAGCTCTGCCTAAGGTCACTCTAAAATGAGTGAAAATGAACATTTTCACTCAAAAGTCACTCCAATTTCACTCTAAATTCACCGTTTTCTGTTTTTCACTCCTCACATCAAAAGTAAAAACTTCCACTCGATTTTTTTCTTTTTCGGAGAGTAGAATATCACTGGTTTAAAAGATGCGTCCATAAAAACTTAAGACGGTTTAAGATAGCACAACAGACAAATTTGTATCAAAAACGAAATAATACATTTAATTTGGCGCAATACACTATGTCAACTTTGATGGCTGTCATCTTGATTTTTTTTTTTGAGCGGTTGATCTAAATTCTGTCTTACACTATCCAAGATTGGTGCCAAGTTTCAAGCTACTACCTCTATTTGATTTTTTTTTTTTCTGCTTCATCTCATCTGCTTCAGAAAATCTACTTTGGAATAATAGCGATCAGTATCACCTGAGCTAGTTAGTTAGCAGGCACAAACCCTTGTTTGTCAAAGAAAAAGTCTGCATTTGTCAAGACTACTACACGCACTACTGGCACTGCCACAAGCGCCAGTGCCATGGGGTGCGTGTAGTAGTCTTGGCGAGCGCAGACTTTTTTACGACCAACAAGGTCTTGGTCACAACTAAAGTGGCCATTTTTCCGTAGTGAGTTTTCAAGTTTGAGACATTATAACTCCTGAACCAAAAATGGTACTGACCCCTAATTTTCTCCAAATATTAATCATATGTCAAACAAAATTCTTGAAACGTTTCAAGATAATCCTTCAGTCTTTCTCTGAATTATGCTCAATCAAGCATTTTCATGATTTTCCTTTTTTCAGAAAAATATCAAAAAATTATTGTTTTTCCTTAAAATCTCAATCCAGTTATCACAATAACCCACAAAAATGGTATCAACTTGTAGAAAATTTTATTCTCTTTCATATGACATCACATTTGTTGAAATCTGATGTGTCTATCGAATTCTATCATTTCAATAACAAATTCAGTAAATATGGCGGCCATCTTGGACGCCATCTTGGATTTGGAGGCTTTCGCAACAAATTTTTTGAGGTAGACCAGTGGAATGTTGTTTGTTACAATAAAAACTTGAAAATAAGCATGGTCTACTTAGTTTGTAGAGAGAGTGCAACTCGACCTCTGTTTTTAGCTTTTGGCCCCCCGTTATTTCTTTATCATGAATATTCATGCTTACTTATGAATATTCAAATAAGAAAATATAAGATTTGTGTGTGATCTAATTTCAGCAACCATGTCTTCATACACTACAACATTTTGCTGGTATATAAAAGAATACAGATTCATCAATAGGGAATAGGATGTAGTATAGGTACAGGTGGTAGGACATTAGGAACACATTAAGATAGAATTATATAGGATTAGGATTAGGGTACATTAATCCCAGATTGTGCCTGTGTAATCTCATAACTATATATATATATATTTTAAATACCCAACAAAAAATGAACATTAGACGTTCTTAAAGGGAAGCAGTCCTGAGATTTTCACTGTACTGATAATTAAGAAGAGTAAAAAATATAAACTTTCACCAATTTATACGCTTGGACATCAAAAATTGTCTCCGTACGCGATTTTTGAAAAATAATTCCTGCAAGCGATCGTGAAAGAGCCGGCAAAAAGATGCTACGTAGTGCATGCCCTACTCACCAAGTTGACAGCCGTGCCTCTAAAAACCAATTTAAGTGTTAAAATGATTAGTTGCAAATTTATCATATAATGTGAAAGTTTGTGGTTTTATAATTTCAAACAAAATATTTCAAGCTTAGATATATATAATTTACGAAAAATTAATATTGAAAACATAAATTCATATGTATTTTTAAACCAAATATACCATGAACTTGACATCAAATAGGCACGGTCGTTTTCTAGCTTCCGTCCGTGTTGCATACTTCTTAGCGTAGAAACCACTCTCGCGCGCAAATCCTTACCATACCAATGTATACATACACAGTACACTCGACTCCGTCCAGTCGATTTTGGCATTCAAACCGAAGATAACCTGTGCATGAGAGAGTCGAATTCTTCAAAGAAAATATTGTTTGTATCTCAATATTTCTGTAAGTAGTCAGATAATCGCCTTTCCTCGAAAAAAAAAAAAATATGACGTGAGCCGGGAAGGGTAAACACAGGGGGTCGTAGGGACATGATTTCGCTCCACTTTGCCGTGCATGTCCAGTCGGCACTGGCTAGCTCAGTGGCACTGTACTGCAGTCCAACCCCGGCTGCAGGCCCACGGTAAATTAAACATAGCTAGCCACTTTCCTTACCTCTCTACGCTTTTTTCCCTCGGTTCTCTTCGAAGTCGATGCTCGAGGTGTTTCTGTTTTATAACTCATGTGAGCAAATGGTCAGGATTGCATCTGGTTTCAGGAGTTTTCTCGGTTTATAACCGAGGGCCACAGCCTGCCGGTCCACGTAAAAACATCGCTTCACAAATTGTCCACCCAGGTCGAAAAACCAGTAGAAACCAGTAGAAACCAGTAAGCATTTTTAACTGGTCTTTACTGGTTTTAACTGGTCTTAACTGGTTTCAACTGGTACCAGTTGAAATCAGATGGTAACTCCAAATTTCCAGTAACAAAATAAGCAATTCTAACTGAAACCAGTTGATACCAGTTGAAGATGTACTGGTACCAGTTGATACCAGTTTAATCATACTGGTACCAGTTAATACGAGTTGAAGTTGCACTGCTTACCAGTTGAAACCAGTACAAGTCTACTGGTACCAGTTGTAGTCTTACTGGTACCAGTTTATACCAGTTGAAGTTGCACTGCTTACCAGTTGAAACCAGTACAAGTCTACTGGAACCAGTTGAAGTCTTACTGGTACCAGTTTATACCAGTTGAAGTTGCACTGCTTACCAGTTGAAACCAGTACAAGTCTACTGATACCAGTTGTAGTCTTACTGGTACCAGTTTATACCAGTTGAAGTTGCACTGCTTACCAGTTGAAACCAGTACAAGTCTACTGATACCAGTTGAAGTCTTACTGGTACCAGTTTATACCAGTTGACGTTGCACTGCTTACCAGTTGAAACCAGTACAAGTGTACTGGTACCAGTTGAAGTCTTACTGGTACCAGTTTATACCAGTTGAAGTTGCACTGCTTACCAGTTGAAACCAGTACAAGTCTACTGGTACCAGTTGATACCAGTTCATATCTTATTGTGTACCAGTTGACACAAGCTGAAGTCTACTTTTTGAATTCCATTAGTTCATCAATTAAAACTGAATTAAAAGATTAACAAAACTTAGTTAAAACATTAAATTAAAAAGTAAACAAAACACAATTAAACAAAACATTTGAGTTGAGTGAACTTGGACTCTTAATGACTTCAACTAAATGAAACTGGAACCAATTAAGATCAGTCGACACTTCAACCTGACAGACTGTATTTTGACCAGTTTGTGCGTGTGTGCGTGTCGGTCACAACACGATTTCGAGATTTTGTAGGCCCTAAGTTTCTTATGTTCGGCATCGTTGTACCGATATTTCCCAGCCATACAGCTCACCTTTCACGATACTTTTGTTGGTCTGGGACGGAAAAAAAGGATTTTCCTGGGAAATTTTCTGCACGATTCGAGCAAAACTACTGATGTAAGATAGCCTGACCAGACGACGCTGAATGCGGTCGCCCCTGTAGTGTACTAGCAGGCCTGTGTAGAATCGTTTCTACCTACAAATATGTACACTCTGTACGTACTATCAACATGCATGAGCGGCGACAGGTAGGGCTGCAGCTGCGCTTGAGACTGGAAAAGTGCGAAGGGCAAACCGCATACGGGGTGCGTACGCGTATCTACCGTAGATCTATCAAGTTGTACCGTCCACACGTGCGAATATAATACACAATACATACACACACACACAAACACACACACACACACACACACACAACGTAGAAACAATGTCAAATACGAGTCGGAGTAGCCACCGACGTCTTCATGCATCCGGGTAAACTAGGGAGCGTACGGATAACGAGCAGAACACGGCTGGTAAGAGTTGTGCATCGACGACGTATGACTCTCCGCCAAGACTTGCTCATTAGCATATTCACCATGCAGAGTCACACTTTTTCAACCAAAATGTACGAGCTTATTTGGTGATTTTAAAGTTTGTTTTTGGTGAAAGTAGTTCATTGGAGGTACCAACAACAACATATTTTTTTTTAAATTTCGTGAGGACTGTGTCCCTTTAAAAGGTTTTCTGGACGTTCTAGGCGGATTATGAAAGGTTCTCTAAACGTTCTGGAACGGGTCATAAGACTTTTTAGACGTTCTTAAAACGTTTTTTGAACTTTCTAGACGGTCTTTAAAGGTTTTCTGGACGTCCGCAGAACGTCCACAGAACGTTTTAAATATTCTTAGAAGGTTTTACTGACGTCTCTAACATTCAAAAGGTTTTCTGCAGGTCCTTAAAAATTCCGAAAGGTTGTTTATTTTTTTCAACGTAAAAAAAAAAATTTGTAACGTCCATTTGAATCGTTTTAAATATGTAGAAAACCTTCCACACAAAGACGTTCTGAAAACGTTTTGACAAAACGTCCAAATAACGAACTTTGAACGTTTCAAGAACGTTCAGAAATCGTCCACGTGTTAGCTGGGCAGCACACACTCCGGAAAGTGTGAACTGAGAAAAGAAGCTCGGAAATACAGGGTCTGTTCACAAGCGCTTAGTCTTTGCCAAGCCGTGCTAGCTGTGTGTGACGAATGGGACAAAAGGCAGGAGGTAAACCACTGTTGGGTAGCCATATGATGTGGTCCGTGTGGGGGCACTGAAGGCTCTCATAGAGAGGAACGGGTAATTTAAAGGTATGATAGGCCTACAGTTCATGTTTCCAAAGGTTTTTGATGATATTATTTTGTTGTTGAGAAAATGAAAAACCTCTTATGAAATATGGAAGAGCATAAATCAAAGAGGAATTCAAAGTTTATTTGATAGAAATTGGTTTTGAAATGGCTAATACCGCTTTCAGTAACTCATGCTTTTTTGGCCCGCTCCTGGTCCGAACTATAATTTAGCCCGCGCCAAGCAGTAAAAATTGCGTTCAGTTACTATTCGGATAGCAGAGCCGCGCTACTTTTACAACAACCCATTCATAAACTCGGTAACGTAAGGGATAACTGCCATGGTAACTGAAACGTCATTGACAGAGCGGAAGTGCATTTTCGCGCGATATTTGATGTGCGTGCCGCGCACTTAGGAGTAGTCCACTGCCTGGACTGTTTTGTGTGATCATTTACCGCGCGCACACCGCTATACAGCGCACGCGTATGTCATTTTGCCCCACCGTACGCTCGCGTATTCATTTACCGCGCACGCACGTTTTGCCCCACCGCCCGCTCGTGTATTCATTTACCGCCCAGGCACATATTATTATCTCGACCTCCTTTTTTCGGGCGTACAGGTTTGTGGGCATCGAGCGGTTACAGGGGATAGCGCGATAAGCTATGGAGCGGCGCACTGAAGTGGATGCGTACGCCGTAATGATAAAAATCGTCCAGAATCTGGACTAGCCAATTAGGAGCTGAGCAGCTGAAGTGAAGCTGTGACCTTTGACCGTGAAAGGAATTTTGGCCCCCGCCTGGCGCTGCTATCGTTCATAAACTCTTCGATCAGCGCCAGGCCCGCGCCTGGTCCGCGCCTGGTGCTAGTTGCAGCAGCGCCAAAATAGTCCGCACCTGGCGCGGGCCACTTTGGCCCCCACCCATTCATAAACTCAAAATTTTTGACTTACAATTGGTCCGCTCCTGGTCCGCTCCTGGTCCGAGCCAAGAGGGTTACTGAAAGGGGTATGAGTTATCCAAAACAAAGCTATCCCAATTAAAAGCGGGGCCCTCCTCTTTTATGTTTTACTGTTTTTGAATATCTCGGAACAATTTCAAATCCGATTTTCGTCAAATAAATTTTGTATTCCTTTTAGAATTGTATGCTCTGGAACATTTCATAAAGCGGTTTCTAATACCGCTTTCAGTAACTCATGCATTTTTGGCCCGCTCCTGGTTCGAGCTAAATTAGCCCGCGCCAAGCAGAAAAATTGCGTTTAGTAACTAGCAGAGCAGCGCTACTTTTACATCAACCCATTCATAAACTCGGTAACGTAAGGGATAACTGCCATGGTCACTGAAACGTCATGGACAGAGCGGAAGTTCATTTTCGCGCGATATTTGATGTGCGTGCCGCGCGCTTAGGAGCTGAGCAGCAGAAGCTGTGACCTTTGACCGTGAAAGGAATTTTGGCCCGCGCCTGGCGCTGCTATCGTTCATAAACTCTTCGATCAACACCAGGCCCGCGCCTGGTCCGCGACTGGTGCTAGCTGCAGCAGCGCCAAAATAGTCTGCACCTGGAGCGGGCCACTTTAGCCCCCACCCATTCATAAACTCAAAATTTTCGACTTTGTCCGCTCCTGGTCCGCTCCTGGTCCGAGCCAAGAGGGTTACTGAAAGGGGTATAATAGCGCTTTCAGGTATACCGCTTTCAGTAACTCGATCATGCATTTTTGGCTTGCTCCTGGTCTGAGCTAAATAAGCCCGCGCCAGCAGTAAAAATTGCGTTCAGTAACTATAGCAAAGCCGCGCTACTTTTACGATGACCCATTCATAAACTCGGTCAAGTAAGGGATAACTGCCATGGTAACTGAACACCTCATGGACAGAGCGGAAGTGCATTTTCGCGCGATATTTGATGTGCGCGCCTCGCGCTTTTGAGCTGAGAATCGTAAGCTGTGACCTTTGACCGTGAAAGGAATTTTGGCCCCCGCCTGGCGCTGCTATCGTTCATAAATTCTTCGATCAGCGCCAGGCCCGCACCTGGTCTGCGCCTGATGCTAGCTGCAGCAGCGCCAAAATAGTCCGCACCATGGCGCGGGCCACTTTGGCCCCCACCCATTCATAGACTCAATTGATATTTCGACTTTGTTCGCTCCTGGTCCGCTCCTGTTCCGAGCCAATAGGGTTACTGAAAGGGGTATAAGTTTCTCCCAAAAGTTGGAAGCTGAATCCTCACCTAAACAAATACTATACCATCCCTTTCAGAGACCGAACTTAAACACACAAAAAATCCCACCACCAACAAAAGCATTGCAATTCGAAAGGAGAAACAGACGGCATTAACATATAACATTGTTCATGCTCTTTACATTCAAACTTCTAGTCTCATGTATACCGAGATAACAACTATTCAACACAACATAGGCCCTAATAATCTTCCCAATATCATTATGATTTTGTAAAATGTGCGAAACAGTTAAGCAAAGGCTTACCAAATAGATACCACAGTGTAACGGGAAGAGTACAGGCAAATCCAACGGTTTGGTAGTTTGAGTTGAAGCGATCGACTATCAGCGGGAGTAGTACTCCTAGTGATTTGGAAATTCCACCATCGATGGCCAATGTGAGGCCTTTGCTTAACATAACGACAAAGCGCCAATGGTCGGTAGAGTCCGTATACCTCTCAAGCTCTCTCGCCATGATAACAACAATGTACTGATTAGCAAATGATGTGTGACAGAAAAAACAGATAGACTGAGTGATGGAGTGATATTGGAGTAACGTACAACGTAAAGAGAAGTGTATCCGCAGCTCACTTGGAAGTCACAACTTTTACGTAATTCTTTGACACGAATGTGCTCTTTCTACCATAAAGAGGAGGATCGTTGCGCTTTGTTGAGGACGATGTGGCTAGAGGTTACATACTATTGTAAACATTGTAGGTTCTGGCCTTCACGCTGTACATAATTTTTTACCAGTGACGCGTAACGAGGCCGAGTCCCAAGCTATCATTTCTTTCGGAGTGGGCACGCTCCTTTCTTGCAGTCCTTCTTCTGTAGGGAGGTGAGACCTCCCTGTTCTGAAACATTTTCATTCAACAATAGAGCATGCGGATGGGGGGGGGGGGGATTTAAACCGGTTGAAACCAGTTGGACATATCTATGCTTTCGCCTGGTTTTTATTGGTTTCTACTCACCTCTTTGAATTCAACAACACCTGTTAATGGTTTTGCTTTTCCATTTGAAACCATTACAATGTATAATTCCGATTAAAATCATCAGAGTATGGTCCTATCACTTCTAACCAATATATTTAACTGGTACAATCATGCCTTAAAGTCAAGCGTGTTAAATTCAGGAGTAGGCCTATAATGTTCAACAGCCATGCATTCTCAGTTACAGAAACCGACATAATTCCCGCTCAGAACAAATCAATAATATGAATGTGCTCTAGTTGAACCAATAAGCCTAGGTGGTACATCAATAGATTCTAGTTGAACGTCACGTCGGGTAAGTAAAATATACTAATTGTAAGCTTTCACATGCCCGGGATCGGACATGTAAAACTTTCGTAATAACGGAGTTAATAAAAAAAAAAAGGGTCCAACTAAAGGCATACGAATCGTGTGTTGAATTATTAAATTCACAAAAAAAAAAAAACAATCATAGTGTATTATAAGAGAAATACGGAAAACCAATTAAAAAGGTGATACGGTTTTGGTTGAGATGGGGTTTGAGGTTTCCAACGTTTTTTGGTGGTGATGGTTTCTTTTCTTTTCTTTTTAGATAATGACAAACCTCTTATAAAATCTGAAAAAGGATATAATTCTGAGAGGAATTTAAAGTTTCTTTGAGGAAAATTTTGAAATGGCTTTCCGACATCAAAAACAAAGCGATCCTAATAAAAGGTTGATCAACATTTTATTAGTATCGCTTTGTTTTACTTTGTTTTATTATATCTCAGCCATTTCAAAACAAATTTTCATCAAATAAACTTTGAATTCCTCCTAGAATTGTATGCTTTGTAACATTTCATAAAGAGGTTTTTTAAGTATCTCGCAAAAAGTAAAAAACGAATTCTGAAATCAACCAGCGCTTAACACACCGTGGAATTGATGTTTGGATAAGGGGCAGGTATTAGAACAGGGGCGGATCCAGGAATTCCGTAAAGGGGGGGGGGGCGCAAACAATATTTTTGGTGCTACTTCTGGGTTTCATCTCATTTTTCTTTCTATTTCTTTTGTTTTAACAACAAATAAAGAGGGGGCGAACGCCCGGTGCGGTCCCCCCCCCCCCCCCCCCCCGGATCCGGCACTGGGTAAGGACCGTCTCGGTGCCAGAGAGCAGCTAATCTGATAGAACGGCCACGAAGTTCCACACCCACGAATATAGCCCACGATTTATTACAGTCCACGAGCCGTACAGCCCAGGAGTTCGACACTGATAAGCAAACAAGGCCAACGAGATGGATACAGCTGATACAATGTCATTAACAGCAGTGCGAGGCTCAAACGAACATTATCAGGGGCGCAAGTACTCCCCGATTTCATTACTTTTATTGTCGTGGGTGGGAACAATCAGAGTCTTTATTCAGGCAATGGTGAATTGTGAATGCTGCTCATTAAATTTATTGAATACTGAAGCAGATAAAAGAGCCCTGTAAGACAGGAAGAGACAACCATACAATACATCATTGTACGTGCCGGTTACATCTCATGGAGTCTGCATGGCATAGATCTGCTATCTCTGTATTTATGTCTATGAAATCAACTTATGTATTCCCTTTGCGTCCAGTTTAATGTAAGATATCAAATTCCTCAGCTATACCTATATACAAGTTGTTCATTACCGTTCTACTTCTGTATTCCATCCTAAATCCACAGAGAGAATAATGAATCAACTGTACATGAGAACATCGTCACCTCGAATGACATGCAAATTCTCCAATTTGCTTCTCCGTAGCTTCACCTCGTTATCCTCCGATAACACTCCTCGTGCAAGAAAAGATAAATAAACATACTGTGTATTGCATATACGCTAAAAGCATGATTGAGTATCATAGATACCAAAAAACGTGGATATATATGTAACAACAAGTACAACATTACACATTCAGATTATAATCATATATAACTATATAAAGGTAAGTATACCTCTGCATGTATTATGTTATCATACAAAATATAAACTGTCACATTATTGCTCAAAAGCCGTCCTTTACGAACTCTACATGCCACGTACATCAGTCTCACGGAAACATGCAGGCGCGTATTGGCAGGCGCAGGCTGAATATATCAAATGAAAATCAATATTTCAATTATACACAGTACTGCAGTACTTTCTTCTACCTATCATTCAATGGGAACAGACTTCTGAATTACACACCAACTATAAACTTAACTCTCCGGAGTTTCATTTGCCAAGACAAAGTAAATATTAATAAAAATTTACATATCAAATGAATGTGGCATACAATAATAATTTCTAACCGTGTTATTGCCACTAACAGTATACTTTAACACAGTATACTCATATCCATTTCAGTTCAAATCTTCACATTATAAATTCACTCACTTATCTCTGCGTATACTAGTAATCACAATATTCTCCTGTAAAGACAGCATGCTAAATTGTATCTGGCGAAAACCGAAAACTCGCTGACTGCGGCATCTCAAAATAGTCAGCTCACTTGGCCTAACCTCAACAAAATACCACATATATATAAACTGTATTCTCATACAATTGCTGACAACTGATACATTACACTCATATTCTAGTGTCATACACTAACCATAAACCAATTTTGACAGAAAACTGCAGGAAGTGCAGCAAAATCTATCTAAAATTCGCAAAAAGTCATTTGACATAACCAAATGGTTGCCACGCGGTCACTCTAGGGCTGATAGGACAGAGCTCCCGACCAGCACGACTTCACCTACTCGCGGTTTACTGCAGACTGCCCAAGCAATCTTTCTACCCTTTCCATTTCTCTGCTCTACAAAATCACTCTACAAAATCATATGGTCTCTAATTACTCTTGGGCTTAACCCTACGCATTCACACCTGATAACACCATGACAACAATTCACTCTATAGTCTAAAACTGCTCAGGTCTCAACCACTAAACTATAATGAAAAAAAAAAACTACACATCACAAATACCATCATTTTCCTAAGAACCAGGTTGCATTAACAGTGCATTGCAAACCCAGAAAAGGAGATTACCACCTGTTTCGAACAATATAACAAATCACCCAAGAAACCAGCAGCTTGCCACACCCCATTCTCATCCTACTTTTCCTCAATACATGTTTAGAACAAATGCTGTTTCAAAGAGCACTGTACGGGGAACCATTTCGTAATCTTACTTATCTCCTACAAATTTGTGGTTTTCAAAAAGGCTTTCCGATCCCCATAATCAAAACAGCTTTGCGCTTATCATCTCGTAAAAATCCCCCTGAAAACCGTTTGGAAAACCTGTTTCTGCCGAGAAAAAGAGTTGATAAACGCACCCTTAGATAAAGAGGGGGCGCGCGCCCGGTGCGCTCCCCTCTGGATCCGCCACTGATTATGAATAATCATGGAGCAACAAGAAAGGTTGTTGTATCTCCATGGTGAATGCAGCGTAATCACGCGTTGACCCAGATCAGATTGCATATACAATATTTATTTGCTCTACAGGGAGAAAAGGGTGAAAAGAAGAAATCATATCGATTTTCACGGTTGTTGACTGTTGACACGTTGTCCGGTGATCATGGAAAGTGTGTATAATATTATTTTGTCATCTTTCCCTCCCCTCATCCCCTCTCTCCTCCCTCGTAGCGACAGTCACTTTCATCTCATTATAACCTTTTGAATGATCTAGAATGATCATCCTCGAGAAAAATAATGAAATAAAAATGCTCAGGAATTATCAGAACAGTTCATTGTTCCTCTCTAGCCTTTCCTAGATAAAGAAAAGGAATACATCAAAAGTATATCAAATCAAAACAGTCGAAAAAAAATATTCATATAATGGCGATCTTTCTGTTCTACCAGGGAGGTGTTAGAAAAGGAGAGACAACTCCTGCTTTCCTTTGAAGTCATGCGCGGCACCGCCGAGAAGTTATGCGTTCAACTACAGGTGGAAATCATGTGCTTTTAATGTGATGGCAACAATGAATTTGTGTACCTTGAATTGGAGCAGCGAATCAAAATGCAGCGTAAAATTGACAATTTTATCAGCAAATAGTTTAAAAGCACGCTGGTGCACGCTTTAGCGGAGTATTTTATTTGAAAGTTCAAAATATCCCAGATTAAACTATAAAAAACTAACATGCGGAAATGTGCGCATTACAGAAAAATATTAGGTTTTTAAGATGGCCTCATTTTCATTTCATTTCAATTTGCGCATAACGAAGAAACTAGAAATACATGTTTATAATATTGAATTCTTTCCTAAACTACTCTTAATCAATTCGAGTGTTTCATTTAAAATTTTACGGGGAAATAAAGCTTGTATCAACGAAAGGTGAAATGCGTTCTTCGTCTCCGAACTTCGCCTTGCAACAAGAGCGGTGCAGCGCATGACTCCAAAGCGTATAGTGGAATGCTAGACATCCCATTGTAACGCTTTGAACCAAAAAAAAAATGTGTTTGCATGAATTACGAAGACTTGTCTCTCCTTTTCTAACACCTCCCTGGTTCTACAAAACTTTTATAGTGAAAATATGCAAGCATACAAGAAACCACATCTCCCGCAACCCCAGAATTAAGATTACATACTAACATAACAAGGACCATACAAGGCCTTTTAGTGGTCTTAAGCAAAATGAGGAATACCTATTTTTAATGTCTTGTTTTATTCTTGGTTTCGGGCATAACTTGTGGCATTTTTAGATTTCTGTTAGATTTAAACACGACCGCATATAGACTGAGAAGTCCAGATGAGAGATATCCGGATAATCGATGTCGGATTGCAATGATGATTGTTCAAGCAACGTTTACTTGACGATGGAATGGTGTGTTCCTGCCAAAAGGAAAATCTCATGAGTCATGACTTTCACTTGATCAATGGTTTTGCCACGAGAGGACTTTGATAGAACCTGTCTACATCTAATGAGGCATGCATACCTGCCGACTGACCGATTCTTTACCTCTGTTGTGATTGGTCAAACTAGAGGTAATTGAGTTTTCCCGTCGAGAGAGGGCAGTGTTTCTCGTAGTAAACTGTGGTAAACCAGGGCCATACGGCTCTGTAATAAACCACAGCTATACAATGTCATGTCGATGGCACAGTGACTGTACAGTGGCAAACATCGAAGAGGATTCGGATGGCGTGTTTTAGCCTCGGTGCCAGAGGCTGAACTTAGTTTTAGCGTCCGTCTGATGTTTTTAATGGTGCTACGCTATGTCGAAGGTGTTGAATCCGTATCTCGATATTGTAACTCTTGCATCCTTGAGGGTTTTGAGATATTCAAAATTACTTTTGAAATTCCTATAGGCCCTTTATTCGTATTCCCTTATGGATTGTGAAAAAAAATAAAAAGAGTTTTACCTTATCTAAAGCGTGGCGAATCCAAATCTGGACGATGGAACTTTTGAGGATTTTGAGATGAGATGGCCAGAAAAAAAAATTCCTATACATTTCATTATAAATGATAAAAAGACATTTAAAAAATGATTTGTTTAAACTTACTTTGGAGTTACTGAATCTGAATCTGAATGAAGCAACTCCTTCATCTTCGAGCTTTTCCAGATTTTTCGGCGGCCATTTTGGATATCTTAAAACCATCAGGGAAAAAAAGTTGCCATATCCATATTCGGATTCAGCATCCTCGAAATAGGCTAGAACCATCGACTCTTTTAACCCGTTCCGTACGGGAACCTGGTGGTCCGTGTATTAAGTCTATGGGGATTTCAGAATTCAGTATGGAACGGGTTAAAACTTCGATCCTTTAAGGAAAATATACACTAATTTGATTTTTGGCGACCATCATGAATATATCAGAATCCATATGTTACATCATCCAGATTAGGATCAGCACCCTCGAACTACGGTAACATTTTATTTTTATGTCCAATTTCTCACCATTTATAAAGAAATCTATAGGAATTTCAGATTTCGGTGGCCATCTGGAATATCTCCTGAAAATCCTTGAAAACCCTCAAGGATGCAAGAGTTGCATCATCCAAATTCGGATTCAGCACTCTGGCTATAGGTAAAAACTATCAAAAACATCAATTTCTGAACGAACAAAGAAGACATACACCAAAACATTTCGTATATATATAGAATTATTTCTGAAGTTGTAGGTATTTCCTGTTGTAAATAAGAATAAATCGTTTGCTGCTGACCCTCCTGACAATTGATTTTCGTCCGTAGCAGACGACCTTACATCGGTCTGATGGTCTCTCTTTGGGCCGGTGAGTGTAGTTTCTTCAGCTATTGCTCATTTCATATAGTTTTTGAACTATTAAGGATCAAACGTGGGAAATATTTTTTGTAACACCTAGTAGGCCTACTGAGACGGTCATAAATGGCGCCATTTCCCACAGAGAAAACAATCTATACGATTGATAAGCATGCACAAGCGGGGATTATAGATATACCTTTTTTTAGGGGGGAGAGGGGGTTTCTTTCCTTTTGTTGTTGTTCACCATCAGTGAGAGGCATCCTGATTCGATATCAGGATGCAGCGACGACATCGTCCTCGCCGTCGGGGAGCCATCGGTGGTCGTGCGAGCTCTCTTCGAGTGCGCCGTGTCAATCTTCCTTCCCTAGTGCAGCGTGTGAACTGAACTCGTCCAAGGGCACAGTGTGGTCATTCTACTTAGCGTGGAACCCCTCTTGCTAGTCGCACTTAGTCTGGGATCCGTCCCCTTTTCCTTGGTGCGATATTACGCCAATTGCAACAAACTAAACGACAATGAAAGAGGGCGCAAATTTTCTGATTGCGATAATCGTGAGACCAACGAAGTTTCTCGCGTATCGTAGTCCTCGGCGTATCGCAATTCTCGGGTATCACATCCTTCGGGTAACACACCATCGCACGGCTTGTCGCGTACACTGAATCACTACTAAGGGTAAAAAGAGTCCAGAAACTAGACGAAGTCGCGCTGAGCTCTTCAAGCAGTCCAGACGTGCCAGCAATTCGCCGACATTCGCGATCATGATCGCGAGAGATAACTATTAAAGTGACCACCCCAATAAACTTCATCTCATTAACACTAACTTAATTCTTAAGATGATGATACGCGTCGTGATGTGGTCTCTCTAAGGTTCCCAAGTAATGATGATATAAGAGTACATCTTTAGGCAGGAATAACAAGTCCTCAATCTCAGTTGAGTTGAGTAGGGAGCCAGTAATAGATGGAGTAACGATGTATCAAAGATTCTTAACTCACCAATTATGTACCCTTGTGTAAAAGAAAGTGGATTGTATGTGAAAGTCGACAAACCAGGCTGCGGGAAGGCAGACCAGTGAATAAATGTGCCCAGTAGTTGTACTACTAAGCGAAATAAAAAAAAAATCCAGTGCCTCTGAATTCATTCAGTATTGTCTAAATTTCCCTGCTCATTTTTTTTTTTTACTCTACAGTGCGTATCAAAAAAAAAAAGAAAAAAGAAAGAAAAGGTAATCCAACTTTGGAGGGCTGCTATATTTCATAATTGTCAGCTATGGAGAGCACAATATTGGATGTTAGGAAAGACGAATTCGCTCTCTTTCCATTGGTACGGTACCTTATGTTGACAAATGATTTTGCCACTTTCATTGACAGATCTGATCCATGCTGTGAGACATGCATTGTTTACAATAACGAGCAAACTTGGAAAAAGTGCAATTTGTTATTGTTGTTTTTAAAGTTCAAGTGCTCAGTCATGTTTGAAATTAAATGTTAATATAATTAGGAATCAATGGAGAGAGGAAGGGCTAATTTCTTTCCTTACAACCAAAATTGCGCTCTCCATAGCTGATATGTATAAAATAGTACCCCTCCAAAGTTGGATTACCTTTTTTTTTTTTTGATACGCACTGTATAATGTAAGGATGTTTAGACCTTGCAGTCAATGCTTCAATATTAGAAACAGCTACATGCGAACTTGTGAGTACCTCATAAGCCAAAACACCATGTGCAATAGTCGTCAAAAAGACAATAATAGCCTTTTTTAAACAAACAATACATCCCTTTCTCACCAAAGTGTGAATATCACAGTACATCAGGCACGAATAAATCAACATATTTAATGAAGGGAAAACGATGTAGGCTCTTTGATTAGACTCAGTGTAGCTTGCACTGGCATTTAATTCACCGTGTCTGTTCAGTGCTGAAGAATATTTTAGTGCATATGCAATTTATGACTTCTAGGACCTGTTCCACAAAGAGAGCAGATTGATGTTACGCTCGATTTATTGAGCGTAAATTGAAGAATCGAGCGTAGGTTCAATACTGAGCGTAAGTCCTTTTTCACAAAGACACTTACGCTTGATTTCAAGAAAAATCTATCGTAAATTTCAGATTGAATGTTATTTGCGATCAGTCGCAAAGTTGTTATTGAAACGCAATTTGCGATTGAGTGCAACTTATCTTCATGAAACAGGTCCCTGATTCGTTTTGAGTCAACAGAAACTACCACGTAATTTGCTTGCACTCGACAAGAACCCTTCATTTTACCTTTGCACTTGTTCCTGATAAAAAATTAAGGTGGTTAGGCCTCAGTGCGTGTACACTCATGTAGTATCGTAATAAGTGTCTTGTTAAAAGACAGCTCCGTCTTCTGGATGCAAATTGTTTGTTTGTTTGTTTTTATTTCTGCATTCAATCAGATACAATTTGAATACAAATTTCAAAAAGTACAAAGACAAAGAATAGCAAGTGCAGTGAAATAAATCGATAACAGTAAACAAATAGATACACATAGGTGATTGCATTGAGCAATGTAGATACACAGAAACATAAAATAAAATATACAGTATTTTTCCAGTAAACAACAGAGATCATTGAATGCAGGAGACCACCATCGTAAGCGATTAAGCTTGAAATGGATGAAGGCCTCATAAAAGGACTATCCAACGACACAACTCTCTTGGAGGGTGCAGTGCAGTTGCAGGTGTGGGTGCAAGATGCAGTTGAAGGAAGAAAATAGAGATTGATGAAAAAATGGCAATCATTTACCATAAATAAATGTTATCTTGATTGGTTTGGATAATATGATTGTATCAAATATCGTTTTAGTGAAGCTTTCAAAGAATAAATACTTGAGCAGGACTTTATATTGTCCGGGAGATTATTCCAAATGTCTGGACCCGAATGTCTTATAGATTTATGTGTCACTAATAATTTGGGATTCAAAAGATGGAAATTTCTACATATACGAGTAGGGTACGAATGGACAGAAGTATTAAACCTAAACATGTTATTAAACGATGATGGAAGTTGATCATGAATACATCTAAACATAATTACTGCTACTTGAATAATATTGAAATCAAAAACTTCTATGTTTTAAGTTCATGAAATAAAGAATCAGTATGAACCAGAAAATGCGATCCTATACAAATACGTATAACTTTCTTTTGTAAGTTGAAAACAGAATTTATTTTGGTAGAGCCGCATGTTCCCCATACAACATTGCAATAACTTATATATGTATGTTATTGCAATAACTTATATATAAATGTGATTCTTCTTCGAATAAAGTATCATTATTATCTTGCTATGTATTGAACATACTCTTTTTCCCAACAAGCATTACTTTTCATGAGGCTCCTAATTTGTCCCTCTTACAATACTCATTTGTAACCCAGTTCCCACCCCCCTCCCCACCAGTTACATCTTTATAGGACTAATATGCAGTAATGATATTATTTGGTCCTGGGTCTGACGATTTGTGGTTGGCAACCACTACGTATAGATAAAGATTTGGAAACGATTCCGTTTAAATGTTACACATGACATACATCGACGTATCAACATTTTAAACAACAAACTGAACACCTCATACCAGCTAATGTTGACTGGACTACAGGACCTTCAGAATAACACAGCCTTTGATTTGAAATCGACAGAAAACAACACAGAATTTTAACTTGTAAGTTCATATAATAATGTTAACAAGGGGAACTTTTGAATGTGACTGCATGAATGTCGGTACATTACATCCTATTGTGAAGTATTTGATTATACATGCTCAAAAAGAGTTTTCTTTATTGAAAATAAATGGGTAGTATTTCATTGAGTGTCTACTGGACGACCCTGCCTATCGCATTCACAACATAACTAATGATCAAGTCTTAATAAAGGAAAGGGCAAAGCTTACCAGATATATACCACAATGTAAACGACAGAGTCCAGGTAAATCCTATGGTTTGGTAGTTTGAGTGAAAGCAATTGACCATCAGTGGAATTAGTACTCCCAGGGATTTAGACAGTCCACCCTTGATGGCTAATAGCTAGAAATTTGCTGAACATGATGACAAAGCTACAGTGTTTAGTACAGTCCCTTTTCATTCCCAGCTCGGTCGCCATGATAATCAGCAATTTACTTGCAAATATATTCAATAGAGAAAAGGGGCCAATGACGGCAGAAGTGTAGAACCGGAACCCCTAGAAATCACAAAATACGTTTTGACTCCATCTCTTTAAGACATCAATGTACCAATAATGTCATTGCCAAGGTACATAAATCCGTTGATTTTGGATGGCATGAACTTTTCGTTGTGACACAGAAGGTCGACTGTGACGCGTTGTTAAGGTCGATGTGCTTACCTACTATAATAGAACATGTGACGATTGCATGCAAAACCACCTAATGACCGGGATAGTGAATCTACCTCCACCCTGGTAGCTTTGCATTAAAGCTTTGAAACTGTAGTATTTGCCAGTCGAGTGAGCAGAAGAAGTGAAGGAAGTTGTAAAGGTCCAACACTCAGAATCACCACGCTCCCTAAATTGTACCGCTCAAAGGACCTACCGGTATTTTCGAGACAGGCTCATTGGAATAAATGCTCACATTATACTCACGGGCTACTAATGGGTCACTGTCAATTCAACATTGTTATTTTCTTGCATTTCTATTCATGCAATGATATTATTAAGGCTGGAGCGTATTTAACATTCTGCGAAATTTTCTGAATGGTAAGATGCGTGTTTGATATGTCAAACTTTTTTTTTAACACACTGTGCTCTGAAAGAAGATTTCACACTTTTGATAATGACTGACCCTTTTGCTGCAGATATGCTTACATCAAACGAATATAGTTTTCCGATGTAGCAAAAGAAAAATGAAAACAGGGTGCAAAACTGAGATAGATCGATTTACCTATAATACGCCATTGATCTCAATACCTGCAGATTTGATACAGGAGGTATGAAGTCCCCTGTAAGGATGGGTTTATATTTGAATAAAACAAACAAACAAACAAACCATGACGAGAGAAAATTGCATGTTTAAGGTTCCCGGTCATCTGTTCTCTACGTCAGCTCGCCTTGACCTATAGCGTGTGAGCATCGCTACGATGAGTACGTTGACAACGGCAATGATGAGATCGACGCCGAGCATTTCAAAGACGACTGTGAAGGAGTGCGTGACGTCAATGATATGTCCTGCCGGTAGATGGGGAAAATAAAAGCGAAAATAATCGACATGCCTGCTCTAGTTCATTACCAAGGTGAACCAAAAGAGGAAATACGTAGTCAGATTCACAATCAATAAATGATTTATTTCACTTCAACGTCGGTTCATTAGTGATTCCTTTTTTTTGGGTTCACCAACAGAATCTTCTTCAAAAGATAACTTTTGAAAATCGTCATTTTCAGTTTTGATATTACTCTCTCAAGATCCCCGTGATATTTGATGCCCACCTAAAGTTAAAAATAGATTACTAGTACACCTTAATGCTATTTTCAAAGGTGTTTCATTTTACTTTGGCACTCGTATATTCAGGGTCATCAGAGCTATTCCTGAACCTTTGAAAGTACTTGTGTATATCGGCAGTGGAAGAAGTCCTGCTTGAATGATGACAGCATTTTGATGAATAATGTTCTCCTTTTGTAATAGGAAGGCATACAACACGCTGTGACGAGATCAATATTTCCCAACATCTATCGTAAATATGGGTGGGGGGGGGGGAAGGGGGAGGGGGCGTGGTCTTATTCGAAAGAAAAAAAAAGACAATTCTATCCACCGTTTCATATTGATTGTTATGACGGAGTTAATGTTTTATGCGACACAAAATTATCTGCATCATGAGCACCTCTTCTCAAACAACCCCTACTCTCGTCCCTGCCGCAAGAGCTCCCGCACTAAAAGGAGAAGAGGGGGTGGGGTGGTCTACTTCTAGAGATGTGCCTCCAGCATTTTCAAATTAACCAAATGTCATTTGAAGAGTTTGTTCGCAAAAACCGATAAGTCAGTTTTTGAAGATTTTGAAGTACGGTCTCTGTCATAAAGTACAAAATAATGCCTTTTAAATGATATATTGGTCACTACATATATATAAAGGTACATTTTTGAAGTTATGGTCAAAAGAAGCAAAACTTTTCTTATTCTCTTTATTTTTCTTGACCTTTAATCGCAAATATCTCCATTTGGCAAATATGGACTTATCGGTTTTTGCGAACAAACTCTTCATGTGTACTTATGTATGTTCATATTTGCTGGAAATACATGTCTTTGATCTTGAACTTAAACTTTAACTTATAACATATTCCCTTATTTCCAGAGTCGTAGGCTTTCAAAAAAATTCACTTGCTCAATTTACTGTACCTGATAAAGTCATTCCTATTGTGATTCCTACTCCGGTTACAAACGTAGCCACAGTCAGGGCGGCGGGCATGTTTTCCTCGCGCAAAACCGTCGTCTTAGTAAGAATTGCTGCACTAGTATTAAGAGCGAACAGACACATGGCTTGAATGAAAGTCATAAGGGCTTGGGAAGTGTAACTTTCGTTCAAAGAGGCGACAAGGAGAGCGACAGAAAAAATGCTGCAGAAAATCACGGTAACATATTTCGCGCCCAAACCTGTTCGCAGCAGCAAAATGACAATGGTAAGTCCTATCGTTCCTGCAAGTCCAGCAAGGCTGGTGAGGTACACCGCTCGTGAAATTTCAAAACCAATCCACACCAAACGCGGGACTAAGAAGAGATACCAGGCGTACGTTATAATGTATATCAAAGTTATTGCTGGGATTACACCGGTGAAAAGAGGTTCGGTAAAGAAAATGCTACTCTTTAATTTTTCTACGAACAGGAAATGGATACTCCCGATCGTTTTGTAAGTAGAATGATGTTTAAAATTGTGGACATTTTCTCTTCTATGAAGGGCGCTGCCTTCTGCACATGCTGCCGACAACCGTCTGTCGTCCGTAGTAGACGAACTTAGTGCTACATTCTGAAGATCCCTTGGTGGACGAATAACGGCTCCACAGACGACTGCATGAAGGGCGATTCCACCGAGTATGAGAAATGCTCCATCATAACCATAAGCTTCCACAGTTTTCTCAATAAGTACAGGTATACAGAGTGCTCCGGCACACACTCCGTAGAGAGTTAGAGTATTCACGAAGAGGAACGACTTCGGGAAGTATTCGTTGAGAGCTACGTACACAGAAAGGTAGATGACAGACATCCCAATACCTGCATTAAAACGTGAAAAGGAAAAATTTAACAGAAAAACAAGGAAATAATTATGTTTATCATAATAATCTACCCAAAGCGTCTATTGCTCATGAACTACTTGATCTCTCCAGTTTTTGTCAATTCTACGTGGCGTATTTAGCACTTTGTCTCTCATCCACCAGCGTAGCCAAGGAGGGGATGGGGTGGCGCATGGGGCGGTCGTCTCCTGCCCCTCCCCCAGAGACAAAAAAGGGAAAATAAGGTTGCGTGTATATCCATGTGGAGCCGCTCCCTTTCAACCTTTTCTGAACTAAGATTATAATTTTGTAAAAATATTTCACTGAAAGTGTGCACCAGATCGTTGAATTTCAATTCTGAAAATGCAAAATCTATCTTGCATTGGAGGGGGATATTCCTCCCACACACCCCCACCTCTGTGCCCCTTTCCCTTGCCTTAGGACACTTTTCATTTTGACAAAAAATTGTAAAAAGTTCTGAGTGCACAAGACTTGTTACTTCATTTCCAGAAACTCAAAAGTACCCTAATGTAAAAGGGAAATATTGCCTTTTGATTAACCCTTTCCTCTCTCAGTTCTCCTCCATATCAGATTTCGTACAATTTTTGGACATTTCCCCCAATATTCAATCTAATATCATTCGTAAAAGAGATATTTCAATTTCTATTTAAAAAGTGTAAAAGCTTCCTCTTTACAGAGGGTGGGGATAGCCCTCTCCCACGTCTTCCCCCCTGCTCCCCTCCCCCCCCCACCCCTTGCGTAGACTATGGCTACACTTTGAATATTGACAATTTTTTCTAAATATGCCACGAAATGTGTGCACTAGATCGTTTAACTGGAATCATAAACAGTGATAAAAACACAAAATCTCCTGAAGAAGGGGGACTAGGGCTTCACCCACTCCCCCTGACATCCTCCTACTTGGTTTAGGTCCACAGACTTACTACACTTCTCTGATTAACAAATTTCCAGATATTCCTACAAAAGTTTCAAGTTTGTAAACATTTATTTTCCATCTTTTCATGTTGTAAAACACATACATAAAGTTGTACAAGGAAGGCAGAACCTCAAAAAGCAGACCTTGTGGTGAGCTGCCTAACAGAAACACATTACATCACAAACACAAGAAACAACAAAAACACAATATGATAGTAGTTCCAATGGCAATATGAAGATGAGATATTCCTCGAAGAGAAATATTGCATTTTAACAGAGGGGCTACAGTAAATGTGAAAATATGTGACGAGTTACAGCCTAAGAAAAATTACATAGTATATCAAAGTTAAACGTTACATATTTATAAGTGCTAGCAATGTGAAACCTCTGCACAGATGTAAGCAAGACAAAGAATGAAATGCACTGTTTCCAACTGCAACCGAATCCTGAATAGACCCCTTTACCAATATATTCAAATCTTATGTATGTCATTTTAACCAAAGTAGTTCCTGGCAACCTGAAAGCTCGCACGAGGTCTGTCCGACACAGCAACAACTAGAGTATGCAAAGTGGATTCCAAGTATTAAAGTGCCATTATAATGTACAGGTGACTAAAATAACTTGTCACCAGGCCCCTAGAGAAGAAACACCCAGAAACTTGGCAATATCAGCAAAAAAGTCTGTTATTCTAAAAAGAAAGACGATTTATAATGGCATTTAAATAGACTCAAAGAAGGTACAGATTTTAAATGGGCTGGGAGATTATTCCAGACCTTGGGACCAGAAAAACGCACTGTGTGTTGGAATAAAACTTTTTTATGTTTTGGAACGTGAATTCATGAAGATGATCTAGTGTCATACTTATGGTATTCTGAGTTTCCTTCAAATAAGTGACATAAATGATCAGGGAGGAGATTATTTGTACACTTATACATGAATAAACCCAATTGGAATGTATTGATATCTTTTAAAACGCAACAACTTTAACTCGTTAAACAATGTATCTGTTCGAACACCACTAGGACCTATGTTTCATACATTACATAAATATCTAATAATATGATTTTGATAAACTTGTAATCTTTTCAAATTTGATTCAAATGTATTTCCCCAAATAATGTTGCAATATGTCAGGTAAGGTAGAATAAGTGTGCAATAAAGCATACGTTGTATGTTTACAGGCAAAAAAATATGCAAATTTACAAATGATACCAATATTTTCTGACACTTTTCGCTCAACTTCTGCAATATGAAATTTCCAAGATAACTTGGAGTCAATGAATACACCTAAAAACTTTGTTTTATCAACTTTAGGGATTGCATTATTGTTTAAGTAAATATTAAAATTTCTATCATCATCTTTTTTCCTATTATTAAAAAGAATATAATTACATTTTTTACTATTCAAATATAACCTATTAACTTGAAACCAAACACATACCTTTTTAAGTTCACTATTAACTTCATTACACAGGACATCAAAGTTTTTACCACATGAAAAAATATTTGTATCATCAGCGTATGATATAAAAGAAAGCTTATCAGAAACAGTGTCTATATCATTTATATATAGTATAAAAAGAAGGGGGCCAAGTAGTGAACCCTGAGGAACACCACACTGAACTTTACTGAGCTGTGAAACAACAGAATCATATTTAGTACATTGATAACGATCTTTTAAGTAACTAGAGAACCAACTATGAACAGTACCTCAAAAGCCATAATGATGTAACTTAGAAAGCAAAATATCGTAGTTAAGAGTATCAAAAGCCTTTGATAAGTCAATGAACATTCCCAAAGTGTACATATAATGTTCAAAAGCATCAACAATCTTATTCGTTAAATCAATTAAGGCCAAAGATGTAGAACATTTTTGTCGAAAACCATATTGACTATTACTTAATACTTTGTTTTTATCAATGAATTTCATAGCTAGTGTAAATACAATATTTTCAAGTTTTATCTCCGCTTTTAAATACGGGGGTTATTTTCCCAATCTTCAATTTGTCAGGGAAAACACCTTTACTCAAAGACATATTAAAAATATGTCAAAGTGGTTCACTTAACAATGATATAACAGATTTAATAACCCAAGGTTTAAAGTCATCAACACCAGACGATTTACCATTCTGAAACAATTTTGCAATATCACAGATTTCATTTTCAGTCACTGGATATGAAAACATTGTTGCTTGTACAGGTGTGTGAAGATATTGCCGGAAGTTCCCATGATTTTCAGGTAATAATCTGTCAAGATTTGGCCCGATGCCAGTAAAAAAAGAGTTGAAACTTTCAGCGACATCTTCACAACTATCAACAAGTTGACCATCAATTTTCAAGTTAACATCAGTATCCTTGCCCTGTTTGAATTGTAACAATGAATTAACAATATTCCATGTATCTTTAATATCAGATTTATACTGAATAAATTTGTTAACATAAAACTTCTTAGCCTCCCGTAATAAAAAATTCGATCTATTGCGAACACTTTTATACCTTGTCTCGCTAACAGACGTACCTTTGTGTAAAAAGTCTTATATAGTTTGTTTTTGTATCGTACAAATTTCAATAAACTATCAGTCATCCATGGTTTCAATCGTCTCTTTTTAGAAGATATACGTTGGAAAGGGAAATGCGTATCATATAAACCACGTGGTCTTAATTCAAACGTATTATAAGGTATATTGGTGTCATCAGTTTCTTTAATATCATCCCAACACGCATCACTTAGGGCATTTCTGAATGAAATTATTCTGTCTTTTGTAATACATCTAGAATAGAATTCTTTGATGCTTTTATCAGATTTGCATTTGGGAGATGTTATCTGAAAAAAAAACTGGTAAATGATCAATTGTATCAGAGTATGAAATACCACTCTCAATAGGTAAATCAAATTGATTGGTGAAAATATTGTCGAGTAAATTTGCAGAAGTCCCAATAATGCGCGTTGGCCTAGATATCAAAGGTAAACAACAATTGCTTGACAGGGAATACATAAAATCTTGAATGTTTGAATGTGTATTAAATTTCAGAAGATCGATGTTCAAATCTAGGGTGATATAAATCATTTTACTTTCTTTGACAAGATCACATAACAATGTAGAAAAAGCCTCACTAAACCGAGTGATATTTACGTTCGGAGGTTTGTAGATAATACCAACTAATATATTCTTTTCCTGTGGACAGTTAATTTCAATGAACAATGAATCGCAACACAAATTACCTGGGAGCAACAGGTCGGATCTCTCATGATAAGATTATTCATACAAAGTGCGACACCTCCACCTGTTCTGTTACATCTATTTTTACATAATACGGTATAACCTGGTATGTTTACAGGTGGACTTGTTTCTTTCAGCCATGTTTCAGAAAACCCAATAGCATCAAGCGAAAAGTTAAGTGAATATAATATGTCTGTAATAGACTCTAAGTGTTTTGGAAGACTTCTAGAGTTAAAATGTATACATGAAAAGGTATCATTCTTTGAAGGGCTAAATCGACTGGCGAAATTTTCAATTTCATAATAACGACTTACATTATCAAAATTACTAAGAGCAAAATTCCTATCCGGATCTAAGTCATCGGTCCCAAACAGCTCATCAGATACAGAAAAAGGATTGAACTGTAAATTTGACAGTCGATCTAAATCTACAGTGTGACTTTGAAATTCATTGAGAAAGCTTACATCGTCAAGTTGACTAAAAGGAAACAGAGAAGCTTCGTGAGAAGCTTGAGATGTTATCTCACCAAACATATTTTCAGAAAATATGGTTGAATTTCTAGATGTGCGAATACTAATGGAGGTACACGTGTATTTCTACAGCCATGGGAACAGAAAAGTATCAACAACATAGACATAAAATCAATATTCACAATCAACTACTGATATTGAATCCACAATATGTCCAAATATATATATGCAAAGTAGATGAACTTGCTAGACTTATAGCTCTTTATCTTTTCTGGTAGACAAAACCAACCCGCATAAATCAGCGTGTATTTTCTTTTGACAACCGAAGAAAATAAAAGAGTTTCATTTCTGCTTATGACATGTATAAAATCATTAAGATTCATTTCTGCTTATGAAGTCATTAAGATTTCCATGAGAAGAAAAACAATTACAGCAGTAAATTTAGATCTAGGTAATAGCTCACTGGCTTGAAATACTTAAGGAAATGTCGGAAATGTTTAACAGTTGACACAGAAAGTCCCATAAGGAAGAGGAAGCAGATAAGCTTACTACAGATGTTCAATCTTTATACAAGACCCATGGTGCTGCTTGTTGACCCTTGTTTCGGATTGAAAGGCGGAGATCAACGCCAATCAGGAGAATGCGAGTTGACTTTCCGTGTTGTTTACGCTGCTCATAAGCTATCTTTCCAGACGGTAGCGCTTTGCCTTAAGTCCGGGTGGAAGATCCGTTCTTATGGTGAATGGGAGGGTGGTGCCAGCAGGAAGCTGTCGCAGTGTAGAGTCGTATGCATTCAGAATGGCGTCGCGGTCGAACATAGACACAAATCTCACGATTATCGGGTCCGGGGTCGATGGCGCGTTGGGTTCGCGATACTGCTGCTTACGTGCTACTCGATGGGCGTGGACCCTAGGAATTGCCTCAGCCTTCTGCGGAGAAATGCCCAGCTTCGTCATGGCGTCTCGAACTTCAGCTGCAGCCATCTGCGGGGTGTTATCTCCGGCAGTGGGGGCTGTTTTGTAGAAGAGTAGGTTTTGTTTCCGATCGTGCAGCTCCATCGCAATCAACGCATCCCTCAACCTTTGCTCGGCCTCCTTTCCCTCCTTTTCCATCTTAGGTAGTTTTACCTGATCTCTGTCAATCTAGCGGACGTATCCTCCGCGGAATGCTGCAGCTCAGCCAAAGTAGTATTAATTGCATGTATTTCCTGTTGCACGGTAGTGGTACCGGCGCACACGTTGTTTAACTTGCCCTGTACCTTTTCGGCGAAGGTGTCAAAATCGGAACGTATTTTTATAGCTTGGCCATAGAGTCATCCGCCCCATGCGACGTCGGCTCAGCCATGTTATCTGCTTGATTTTTTTTTTTTTGCGAAGTAGCTCGATTTCTGAGTGAATACGGCTGGCAGCTTGACGACTTAGCAGCAGTCTTACGATTGTTCATTATTTGAATGTAATTTCGGTTGATTTAAATAGGATGCGGGTGGATTTGTCTAGCAGATTTGAGCTTAAAATCAGTGCACGTCCATGTTGTTCCGAAGGCGCCCTCTAATCCTCGTTGAATTTCCCTCTAAAATCGGTGAATTTCAGTCCGGTTCCCTTTATAGACTTAGTGCACTTTGGGGAAAGGCAATTTCCGAATTTTCAAAAAAAAAATGCAAAAGCTCCGTCGATTGGGCCTGGATGGGGTATCCCCCTCCCACCCCTCTACCTCTAGACCTACAGGTGTAGTAAACAGTGATAATGTACACAGTGGAATAAGAGCTGTTTAGCTACTAACACTTCCCTGAAAAGGCCCCTATCTATTTTCCTTTCTTTTCTTTTTTTTTGCTCCAAAAACATTGTAAGTATTTCACCCAAAGTTTGCACAAGATCGCTGAATTTCAGGTCTGAAAATGCAAAATCACCCTCACGTATAGCAGGAGGAATACCCCATCGTATATCCTCGTGTTCATGCTTTTTCTATTTCATTGTTTAACGGACAGTGTTCATGATATTCCCTGAAAGAATAATTACTAGACCTCTATCTAAATGATATCTGGATTGTTAAATATTTCAATATATCAGATTGTTAAATAATTATAATCGACACCAAATTACTGCTACCTTACTAACACCGGTGGAACTGTTTCAAGTCAATAAAACACGCAAAAGTGCATCAAACTGCACACTTTACAACATCAAAAAGAAAAAAAAATCTCACTGCGGGGGTGGGGTGGGGGAGAGGATAACACACGTTCCCCCTACCCTCCTCCCCCCCTCCTTCCTCTCGATTTGGGCTCGACTGCTTCTCTCCGTCACATACTAACCGCCCCTAACTGCATAGAAAGCAATTTATACTATTGATGTATACACAGCTCGCAGGCGCGAATTGTGCGAACTCTTCATTTTTTGGTTTTGTTTCGTTTCCACTTCAAAGAAATGTCATCATCAGAGAGTGGGCATAAGTGAGCATTTTATTTTGCAGTCTTTATTATTAAAATCACTTCACTATATATGATATATGCCATGTGTCATGTGGCCATGTGTCCAGCTCACAGCCTATAACTTGTGGGGTACCGCAATGATCCCTTTTAGGTCTTTTATTGTTTATTCTTTATATGAATGACTTTCGAAGTTCGTCCTCTCTGCTCTACTTTCTACTTTTTGCCGATGACACCAACATTTTTTATTAAAATCGAAACCCTCATGTTTTACTGAATACCATTAATACTGAATTAAAATCAGTATCTAAGTGGATTCAGGCTAATAAATTGTCACTATATTTGACCAAGACAAAATTTGTGGTCTTTAGCAATATAATCAATATTTTACCGGGCAAGTTGGTCATAAACGACGTGGAATTGAACCAGGTGGAATATATAAAATTCCTTGGTCTTTATATTGATTGTAAGTTGACATGGAAAGAAAAAAATATAGGTGTTATGTATAAGTTAAAACACTATTTTCCTAAACACGTTCTGCATTAATTGTATTCTACTCTCTTTTTTTTTCCTTATATAGGTTATGGAATCCTGGCATGGGAAAATTGCTGTACAACTAGACTTAATTCTTTATTATTGATACAGAAAAGAGCTAAACAGATAACTAACTTCACCACATTTCTGGAAGACACTAATGTCTTATTCTGTTCCAATAGAACACTTAAGATCCAGGATTTATATCATTTCAATGTCGGGTTATTTATGTATCAATTAAACTCAGGTGGTCTCCCTGATGTATTTTCTTCGATGTTTGTCAAAAATACTGAAGTTCATTCTTTCCCTACTAGACAAAAAGATTCTTTTCATCTTTCTCCTGTACGGACCGTATCTGCTTTAAAAACAACCACTACAGGACCTAAATATTTTGGAATGAGTAGGATAGAGAAATAATCCAATCTCAGTCTCTTAATTCATTTAAGCATAAACTTAAACTAGTTTTTCTGAATTCATATAGCTATTCTTCAATCCTCCTCGACATTTTCTGTTCATATTTCACATTTCTGACATTATCGATTATTAACTTCACCACATTTCTTGAAGACACTAATGTCTGGAAGACACGTGCCTCGCTCGTGATTTCTGCATTATCTCCTGAACTTCCTTTGTATACATTTGGTATCTCTGCTATTGTACACTGCATCTGACTTGTACCTCGCTCGGGTGATCACGCAACTCTCAAGAAGTCTTGTGCCGCGGACATTGTTTTCTTTGTTTTTTTTTTCTTTTTTACTTTTCGACGTTTATATTTCTCCAATTCACAAATTGTCATTCCTTTAATTACATATACCAAGTAAGAAATAATCTCACATCCGTATCTGGGAATCTACACCCTACAAGCAATGCTTCTATGTAGATTCCTCATATTTCACATGTTTTATTGTCTTATAAGCTGCACTTGACAATTCATCCATGCTTTTGTATTGTGATGTTTATGTTTTATCTATTTGTTTAAATGTGGAATATGAAGAGTTTGTTCGCAAAAACCGATAAGTCCATATTTGCCAAATGGAGATATTTGCGATTAAAGGTCAAGAAAAATAAACAGAGTAAGAAAATTTTTGCTTCTTTTGACCATAACTTCAAAAATTTACCTTTATATGTAGTAACCAATACATCATTCAAAAGGTATTATTTTGTACTTTATGACAGAGATCGTACATCAAAATGTTCAAAAACTGACTTATCGGTTTTTGCGAACAAACTCTTCATATGGAACAATAAAAAAACAAAAACAAAAAATGCATGATGATAATATGCATAATTCAATAGAACGAAAAGTTCAACAAAACATCAATAAGAGCTTTTTGTAAAGCCTTTTAAAATACTCCATCATATCAATTTCTTGAACAAAATCAAAAGTTTGAGAATTAATGTCAAATTCAATTTCATTTCATCAGTCATTTTGGACAGAATTTTGTCTTACCCGACAAAGACAACAGCGCCCCGAAAATAATCAAGTTGCTGGCCAGAGGAACACACATCAGGGGAACGGCGGCGAGGAGTCCGCCAAGGATGGCCGCAGCGGTTGGATTCAGCAGCTTAATCACAACGTAGGCAATGGGAGCTGTCAAAGAATCATGAATATCTTTCGACAGTAGGCAGTAGGTAGGGAAGACAACTACCTCTTCATCCACACTGCCGTGATCAGACTAGATAATTGAATAAGGACATATTCCTAGTCAATCAAGTAGAATTGTGAGTTGTATGCAATTAAAACGTGGCTCAGAAAGAGCGGAACACCTTAGATCTTTGATTAAAGCAATATTGTTGCAAATATGTCATTATTTTGCATACTATCAGAAAGGCCATTCTTTTTCCAATAGAATGATACCAAATTCTTTAATTTTGGTTGATGCGTTATGATTTCAGGAACATTTTTGTCAATCCTTGCAATTTTCAAAATGTGATCATTTTGCACTCTCAGAGATACCGAAATCATGCAGCGAGAATTCGGCTTGACATAGAACCAGTAGCGTTCACAATGTGTGGAATGTGGGGCAGAAGTTGTAGTTGTCATTGTCGGTTATCATTGTGAATAATGTGAATGTCAATGTGAATATCATTGTAAATGCTACAGTGCAAAATGATGTCATTATGAAAATTGCAAGGGTTGACAGAAATAGTCCTAAAATCATATTATATATACCAAAATTAAAGATTTTGGTGTCATTCTATTGGAAAAAAATGGCCTTTCCAACAATGTGCAAAATAGTGACATATTTGTAACAATATTGCTGAAAGTTGAGATCTTAGGTGTTCCGTTCTTTCTGGGCCACCCTGTATAAACGTTAAAATGCATGAGGTTTATATGTACCACATGAAGCGTATGAAATGGAGAAACAAAGAGAAATAACGCTAAGCGTTGCTATCGTTTCCATTATCAGTATAATACTATTTTGATGATCGATTGCAACTCTAAAAAGTGCAAAAGCACTATACGCCCCTTGCTTTCTTCTTGTGACATAATTTACGTAACCGTCTAATCATACGGGTGAGCGAAATGGTGGTAAGCGATGAAAAAGTAATCCTGTTGCCAAATGATAAATTCAAATTAATTTCTATAATACCATGTATACCGATAATGTATACAGATAAAAAAAAAATAAAAAACCTCTGTCACGGGTAAAACATTTCAGGTGAATTTGGTACATCAATGCATATCTGATACAGTCATTTATATCGAGTTCTGGTAAAGAGGTAAAGCAGTATACATTGTATGTACATAAAAAGAGGCAATTTGGGCAACGTATCTTTAATAAAGAGAAATCCTCCCCTAAAATAAATGATCTCAAACAGAAAGAGGAAAATGTCAGAGTCGTATTGACCTTGTTGACAGTGAGTTCAGTGCGTTATATTAAAACAGCTTTACGTACAAACTTGTGAGCACCTATGCCGGAACGTCATGAGCAATTAACATGGTCATTAGAAAGAAACCCTTTTCAACAAAAGAAAAACAAACAATACTTAAAACCCATTCTACGTTATCATTCGAGCATGATCATGGCATTCTATTTGGATAGACACGAATGAATTAACATTATTCAAAGAAGGTAAACAAATTGGGCTATTTGTTCGGCTGCATTCACATAGAAGTATACGGTATTCGCTATTCGCTATTCGGACACCCAGTACACCATCACCCGCACCGTCAACTCACCATCCCATGGAGTGAGGATTTCTTCCTCCTACATCCCAGCAAATCTTATTAACAATTTCTAAACTGCATCAGAATTTCAGTCTACATGCTTATTTTTGCTAAAGGGCAAATCCAGACCAAAATTGTCATTATTTCATAAACGAGAGACGGTATATACGCTGCAAGAAAATCGAACAAGCTCGATTCCTACTATGCTTTACTATTCTATATGCTATTCGGTACTTTCGAATAGTGCCCTCTTATGTGAACCGGTGTTAGGAAGTCCTATCGTTCGATTCAAGCTATTCGCGTGCCCTCGAAAACGAGCCCCGAATACCCGAATAGTATACTTCTATGTGAACGCAGCCTAAACTGCTTTAAGGACATTCGGCCTCCGGATGGTAGATTCAATATCTGCAAGTCTCTATTCAGTGCTGAATAACATTTAAGTGCTTGCAAACCTCTGAATTTTGTTCGTTGGCTGTTTCTCTTTTTGTTGGTCTCTTCTCCTTGATATTCCACTTCTTCATAGTTTTCCACTTCACAGTTTTCGTTATTTCGTTATTATGTACCACATACTATTGTAATACACTGGTACCCATCTAGTATACCCTTTGTGAATCTACATGTACTTGTAAAGAATGATTTGTAAATACTGTACAATGTATATATTTCGTTTGTTTCAGTTTTTTGTGTAGGTCACCTATTGTTTGCTTTTATCTGAAAGTTTATGTATGCATTGTATACAGGGCTTCATTGAAAAGCAGGTCTGCTGCCTGTCAGCAGAACTGAACGGAATGTCCCTGTTAAAAGATGTTGTGAATGAATAAATAGATAAATTCCAGTTGGTTTGTTTGTTTAATAAGGCAACTAGTGTCCTATGCCATACAAGCATTGTTTTTCATTGAGTCCCCCACATTTCATGTTTATGAAATTGTTTATCTCCGAGAGGCATATTCCCATCAAGCACAACTTTTCATTCGGTCTCTTTGACCCACTTTCAATCCAATATAGTATTTGTCATGTTTGTCTCGTATTGCTTTCAATCAACTTACAAATGGAATGCTATTTCGCAACTTTTTTTCAGCTGTTGATGAAGTTTATTAGATTGTTCGAATTTCTGTAACCGTACAAATATTTGAAAATGAAAATAAATGAAAAGCAGAAAAGAGATCAAAACTTCATCAAACTTGGCACCTATATCACTTAAAAAAAAAATACCCGGAATTTCCGACAGAAGAAACGCAATGGATAGCGCATAATAGACGCAAAACTACAAACTCCTCAGGACGATCCTGAAATTGCATAGGTCAAGTATTAACATCAATGGCTGAAAGTGGGGTCTGATGTTAGTTTGAACATACAACCCTCAGAGTATTACATTTCTTTCACTTTTCTAGTTGAATTATTAAGAAAATGGTACGTACAGACAAATACAGATTTGCAAACGATTCCGCACACGCAGGGCATTTTAAGAAATCGACATTTATCAACATTTTGAAGAGCAAACTTACCAGTTCATACAGGTTTGGTGGTTAACATAACCATTTTTATGGCATTGCCTTCAAGAACAAGATAGACACCCACTCTGGTGACATTTTAGGCAGTTTTTTTTTTTTTACATAACCATGGCATCAAGTCTTAAGAATTGTGAGCTTGTCAAATCATCCACAGTAAGAACAAAGTTTAAAGTTGATAGAGCAAAGGCCTATTATACTTCTTACATATTCGCTTTTTCGGGCGAACCCGGTGTTCCAATTCTACATTCAAGAACACAAGTCAGTTTGTCATAATATATACTATATCATAGGTGATAGGCACGTAAGATTAATCTTCTGAATGGAACACACAGACCTATAAACATATTGTGACTGTTATTCCCACGGGTTACAGTGGTTCCTTTGAGAAACGACACCATCTTCGGTTTGCCTGCAGAAATCAACGGAGAACTAACTAATTCATGTCGTACGTTATGGTGGCACTTTCCAGGGAAATGTTTGATTGTTGCCATTATGTAAGATTTGAGCAAAGGCTTACCAAATAGATAACACAGTGTAATTGGCAAAGTACAGGCAAATCCGGCGGTTTGGTAGTTCGAGTTGTAGCGGTCGACCATCATCGGAAAAAGTACTCCCAGGGATTTTGACAGTCCACCATCGATGGCTAATACGAGACATTTGCTAAAAATAATAAGAAAGCGCCAGTGTTCAGTCGAGTCCCTATTCATTTCGAGCTCCGTCGTCATGATAGCAGCAATTCATTTACAAATATGTTAAAGACAGGGAGAAGTGTGGATCCGCAGCTTGATCTCTGGGAATCGCATAACACGTTTGACTCTCTGAGAAATGTCATTAAATTAATGTTATTCAAAGCACTGGAATGCATATCCCTGAGCATTGCTTCAACGGCGTAGCCAGGATTTCATCTTAGGGGGGGGGGGCGGTTAGTCTGCGAGGGAGCGAAGCGACCGAGCCCGAGCGAGCGTAGCGAGCGAGGGGGGGGGGGGAGGGTGTGGGAGGGGGGTGTCCCCCCTCCCACGGTAAGAACTTTTTGCATTTTGATGTTGTAAATGGTGCAATTTGATGCATGTTTTTGCGCGTTTTATGGACGTGAAACAGTCCCACTTGTTTAAGGTAGCAGTATATTTTAGTGTAGATTATTATTGAACAATTTCCCTATAAAATGGTATAATTTAAGTACACTTCTTGTGTTAATTCTTTTCACTGAATATCATGAACGCGATTGAACCCGAGCGAGCGGAGCGAGCGAGGGGGAAGGGGAGAGTGTGGGAGGGGGGTGTCCCCCCTCCCACGGTAACAACTTTTTGCATTTTGATGTTGCAAATGGCGCAATTTGATGCATGTTTTTGCGTGTTTTAACGAGTTGAAACAGTCCCACTTGTTTAAGGTTGCAGTATATTTTGATGTAGATTATCATTGAACAATTTGCTTATAATGGTATGATTTAAATACACTTCTTGTATTAATTCTTTTTACTGAATATCATGAACGCGACTGAACCCGAGCGAGCGGAGCGAGCGAGGGGGGGGGGGGGGGGGGGGGAGGGGAGGGTGTGGGAGGGGGGTGTCCCCCCTCCCACGGGGAGAACTTTTTGCACTTTGATGTTGCAAATGGTGCAATTTGATGCATGTTTTTGTGCGTTTTATCGACGTGAAACAGTCCCACTTGTTTAAAGTAGTAGTATATTTTGATGTAGATTATTATTGAACAATTTGCCTATAAAATGGTATCATTTAAATACACTTCTTGTATTCATTCTTTTCACTGAACATCATGAACACGACTGAACCCGAGCGAGCGGAGCGAGCGAGGGGGGAAGGGAGGGTGTGGGAGGGGGGTGTCCCCCCTTCCACGATAAGAACTTTTTGCATTTTGATGTTGTAAATGGTGCAATTTGATGCATGTTTTTGCGCGTTTTATCGACGTGAAACAGTCCCACTTGTTTAAGGTAGCAGTATATTTTGATGTAGATTATTATTGAACAATTTGCCTATAAAATGGTATCATTTAAATAATCTTCTTGTATTAATTCCTTTCACTGAATATCATGAACGCGACTGAACCCGAGCGAGCGGAGCGAGCGAGGGGGGAGGGGAGGGTGTGGAAGGGGGGTGTCCCCCCTTCCACGGTGAGAACTTTTTGCATTTTGATGTTGCAAATGGTGCAATTTGATGCATGTTTTTGCGCGTTTTAACGAGTTGAAACAGTCCCACTTGTTTAAGGTAGCAGTATATTTTGATGTAGATTATTATTGAACAATTTGCCTATAAAATGGTATCATTTAAATAATCTTCTTGTATTAATTCCTTTCACTGAATATCATGAACGCGACTGAACCCGAGCGAGCGGAGCGAGCGAGGGGGGAGGGGAGGGTGTGGAAGGGGGGTGTCCCCCCTTCCACGGTGAGAACTTTTTGCATTTTGATGTTGCAAATGGTGCAATTTGATGCATGTTTTTGCGCGTTTTAACGAGTTGAAACAGTCCCACTTGTTTAAGGTAGCAGTATATTTTGATGTAGATTATTATTGAACAATTTGCCTATAAAATGGTATCATTTAAATAATCTTCTTGTATTAATTCCTTTCACTGAATATCATGAACGCGACTGAACCCGAGCGAGCGGAGCGAGCGAGGGGGGAGGGGAGGGTGTGGGAGGGGGGTGTCCCCCCTTCCACGGTGAGAACTTTTTGCATTTTGATGTTGCAAATGGTGCAATTTGATGCATGTTTTTGCGCGTTTTAACGAGTTGAAACAGTCCCACTTGTTTAAGGTAGCAGTATATTTGATGTAGATTATTATTGAACAATTTGCCTATAAAATGGTATCATTTAAATAATCTTCTTGTATTAATTCCTTTCACTGAATATCATGAACGCGACTGAACCCGAGCGAGCGGAGCGAGCAAGGGGGGAGGGGAGGGTGTGGGAGGGGGGTGTCCCCCCTTCCACGGTGAGAACTTTTTGCATTTTGATGTTGCAAATGGTGCAATTTGATGCATGTTTTTGCGCGTTTTAACGAGTTGAAACAGTCCCACTTGTTTAAGGTAGCAGTATATTTTGATGTAGATTATTATTGAACAATTTGCCTATAAAATGGTATCATTTAAATAATCTTCTTGTATTAATTCCTTTCACTGAATATCATGAACGCGACTGAACCCGAGCGAGCGGAGCGAGCGAGGGGGGAGGGGAGGGTGTGGGAGGGGGGTGTCCCCCCTTCCACGGTGAGAACTTTTTGCATTTTGATGTTGCAAATGGTGCAATTTGATGCATGTTTTTGCGCGTTTTAACGAGTTGAAACAGTCCCACTTGTTTAAGGTAGCAGTATATTTTGATGTAGATTATTATTGAACAAGTTGCCTATAAAATGGTATCATTTCAATAATCTTCTTGTATTAATTCCTTTCACTGAATATCATGAACGCGATTGAACCCGAGCGAGCGGAGCGAGCAAGGGGGGAGGGGAGGGTGTGGGAGGGGGTGTCCCCCCTTCCACGGTGAGAACTTTTTGCATTTTGATGTTGCAAATGGTGCAATTTGATGCATGTTTTTGCGCGTTTTAACGAGTTGAAACAGTCCCACTTGTTTAAGGTTGCAGTATATTTTAGTGTAGATTATTATTGAACAATTTGCCTATAAAATGGTATCATTTAAATAATCTTGTATTAATTCTTACACTGAATATCATGAACGCTGTCTGCAGTTCAGCAATCAAACAGAAAAAGCATGCACACGAGGGTGTAGATAGGGGCATATCCCCTCCCACACGAAGGTGATTTTGCGTTTTCAGACCTGAAATTCAGCGATCTGGTGCAAATTTTCGGTGCAATACTTTTTCATCGAAGTGTTAAAATCACGGAATTTAGCTCTTATTCCGAATGTGCACCATCTGTGTGTATGTATAAAGTCTAGTGAGGTGAAGCTTAGGGGAAGGGGGATTTCGCCCTCCCGCTCGCGGAGCTTTTGCGTTTTTAGACTTGAAATAAAGCGATCTGGGTATAGCCACAGTCTACTTCTATGCATGGCGGAAGGGGGGGGGGGGGGGAGGGGCGGGCGAGCAGGGAGAAGGCGTTAGCGAGTGTAATCTCCACCCTTCCCTTCCGATGGAGCTTTTGCCTTTTTAAGGTTGAAATTGAGATATCTCGTATACGCATATTTGATGGAATCAACATTTGGGAAATCACCAAAAAAACAAACAAAAAAAAAAAACTGATCGGGGGGGGGGGACTGAGGGAGGAAAGGGTCGATTAAAAGGGGAAATTCCCCTTATACATGACGGAACCTTGAGTTTTCGAAATATAAGTAATAAGTGTTATGCACTCAGAATTATTCATTTTTTTTTGGGTAAATCTAAAAAGTGTACTAAGCTAGGGAAAGAGGCACAGAGGGGGAGGGTTTGGGAGGGGGATACCCCCTCCCAAGCACGAGAGATTTTGCATATTTTGAATTGAAATTCAACGATCTGGTGCACACTTTGAGTGAAATATTCAAAAAATATTTTATTTGATGAAAGGTTGCAAAGGATACCCGCTTCATGTGAATGCATATAGTATACACGCATCTTTTTTTCCGCCTCCCAAATCCCCGGTCCAAATCTTAGGGGGGGGGGGGGGGGGGGCGACCGCCCCCATCGCCCCCCCCCCCCCCCTGGCTACGCCAGTGCATTGCTTCACGCATGAACATGTTCATTGTGGCATGGGAAGGAGACTGTGGCGCCTTTGTTACGACTACAATCACACTGACAATGATCACATAAAAAAACACAATCAACTAATGTTCAGGCGGTTTATTAACAGTGATATTGTGGGTACAGACAATGATCGATGTAACAATCATAAATTTCTCAGCACAATGAGAGTGTGATATCTTACATGCATTACAGCCAAATCTTAAATCACAAGGTTCATAAAATCCCCTGGAAATGTCCAAAGACGATGTTCGATGCACAGATGAATGATCCTTGATGCATCGATGAAATATTCCTCCGACGTAAATCCAAAGGCGCAGGTTAAAATAATCCAGGGTATATAAGTCTAGGTGATACGTGCAGAATCCAAACGATGAATGATGATCAGTCAATAATTTCCATCTAGGAATCCAGCCCGTCACAGCATTACACAGCAATATCCATCAACACGAAAATGGAGTCTATCTCCAATGTCTATCAATTCTCTGCAGGCAAAATGTCTCCCAGGCCTTATCTCCACAAATATAGCAGGTCAGCAGGTAACATAAGACTGGATAGCAAGTGACGTAACTCTCAGAGCAGAGGTGTTGGGTACTCTCCCTACTGCAGAATTTCTGTGGCTTATATAGGTCCATTCACCCCTTCTCGAATGATCTGTAATTTGCTCCAACCTGGGGGTACGTACTTCTATATACTAGCAAGTACAAGACCGTTTCAGAAATCCTAGCTGTCTAACTTTGTACATAATTTCCTACAAAAATAACTACCAATCACATTGGGCTACAGGGACAGTGCATCATTCATCCAAATATGTAGGCACTTCCTAGATCATTCTAGATTGGGTGAGAGATCATTCTAGGTTGAGTGAACTATAATGTATTTCCTGTCACAAGCATGTATTGTAGCTATATCAAATAGAAAGTTCTCCAATAATCTTGTCAACCTGCATGTACTGTATCTATGCCAAATAGAAAGTTCTCCATTAATCTGGTCAACCTGTATACATACACATATTAAAACAACCATGCATACAGTACATCATACATGTACATAACTACTAGTGTGTACATTTGTGACTTTGTTGAGGTCATTGTGGCCTACAACTGTGATATATTTTGTACAACCCATCCAACGGTCGGGATAGTAGGGCGAAAGCAAAATGTATTGGCGCAACCCGACCGGCCATAGAAATGTCCCGACCCTAGAGTTTAAAAAAAAAAAAAAAAAAAAAACAAACAAACAAACAAACAAACAAACAAAACAAACAAACAAAAAAACCTTCGCTATAACTGCGAGCATGATAGCACAATATTCGATATCGGTAGTGCTATCGTTTTCGCTTTGGAGCATTTGCCATATTTTCCCGTATTTCATCGGTTCTCATTTTGAGTTTCAAAACTTTCATTTTTTTTTTGTGCGATTTATCCGCTTGTTTTTATTTAATGTCGGTGTGCATAAGCCGGATCTTTTCTTTTTTAACATTCGGTTGTTTTCACAGGTTTTCTCTTTTTCTTTCTTCATTTCACCGAGTCGTGCAGTGTTCGGTTCACTGCAAAATGAATGAATTAAAAAAATGGGGAAAAATCGACCTACCAAACCTATTTTCATATGGTCCGTTACGCTAATACAACTCTTTTTTTCTTGGCCTAAACTCCAGCCTGTTAGCCTTTCCTAAGGTTTTCAAATTTGCCGGTGTAGCAAGCAGAAGAAAAGCACGTTATAAAACTCTAGCGATTAATGTGCTCGGAGTCACCACGCTCACTTGGAGGGATTCGCTAAGTACTGCCTGTTGTAAAGCTGAAACGGGTTGTATACCGCAGGGAAAAAAGACACTCCTAGATCGCACACATATAACCTGTAGGTTACTTTTCTATATAGAAAAACCAATAGGATTATTGATTTCAGTGTGAAAACGGTATATATGGGAAATCTATAGAATTTCGTAGAAGGATCGTATAGTTTTAGTTGAGACCTAACTTTAGGTTTCTAACCTTTTCTTTGGCAGATAATGATAAATCTTATGAAGTATGAAAGAGCATGTAATTCCAATAGGGATTCAACGTTTATTTGATGAAATTGGTTTTGAAATGGCAATCCTAATAAAAGGTAGGGCCCACTTTCAGTTAGGATTGCTTTGTTTTAGTCTATTTTTGGATGTCTTAGCCATTACAAAACAAATTGTCATCTGATAAACTTTGAATTCCCCTCAGCATGGTGTGCTCTGTATTATTCCATAAGTGGTTTCTTGGTATCTTACAAATATTTAAAAGCTCAATCCACATCTCCATCAATACTAAACCATCCCTTTAAGGTCCATACGACCAACGTTAACCAATAAAAGGCTTCTGTTATATTCTACCGATTTGGTTTAACCAATAGAAACTAATACAGAAATCTTAATGAATCCGTAGAAATTTGTAATTATGCTATATGAGAAAATTAGAGACAGATCAATCAAAGAAACAGGTAAACTATAGTACAATCATATGTTGATATCTTCAATACAACATAGAACTTCAAATTGAAAAAAAACTTACCCAAAGCGATGCGTACATCTTTGTTACATTCTACCCCCTTTGCACTGACTGTGCACTGTTTTAATGATTAGTATCATTTCGCTCACATTTTCCAAAGTATTTTATAAATATGATTAAAGTGTGAAATCGTATTTTGAAAGATTTCCGACTAGGACTTCAATTTCTTGCAGCACCTTATAAGGAAGCAAAACATGCTGAAGTCACAATTATAGTAAAAACAAATCAACTATATAATGTGCAAATTAGTTTCTGAAGGGATCCAGTGAAAACTAAAGGGAGAATAGGACCCTTTATTGATGTTATGCATTGCAAGATCCCATGCAATATAATACCAACATCGCAACGAAAAGAATGCAATAGGTTGGTAAACAGGATATCATAAAATCTTCACAGATATGCAAATCGGTTTCTGCAGGAATCTTATTTTAAAAACAGGACTAATAGGGCCCATTTTTTGGTTTTATTGATGTAGTTCAAGGACTCTAAATAGAAACCAAGAACACCCCAATGGAAACCAACAAAACAGTGAGCACGCTCTGTTGGTATACCAATAGGAGCTGGAATAGACTATTTTTTTCTTTTTGCTGCTTGAGGCAGCACCCATTTCGGGTGCTGTTCGTTATTCCGAAGGCTCGTTATTCCGAAGGTTCCTTATTCCGAAGGTTTGTTAATCCGAAACACACAGATTCCCTATACCTAGAGGTTCGTTAATCCGAAAATGAAATAGGGTTCGTTATTCCGAAGGTTCGTTATTCCTAAGATTCGTTAATCCGAAAATGAAGTAAGATTCGTTATTCCAAAGGTTCGTTAATCCGAAAATGAAATAAGATCCGTTACTCTAAATGCTCGTTAATCCGAAAATGAAATAAGGCTCATTAATCCGAAAATGAAATGAGGTTCGTAATTTCGAAAGTGGAATAAATTAATTGTGATGACAAAATACGTTGTCGTGATTTAAAAAAAAAAATGCTATGATATTTCGCAATGAAAATTCAATTTTGGGAGGATGATACACGTGTATATTTTCAAGTAAAGGACGTCGTGTTACGTTAAGAAGTGGCGTATATGAATAGTCTTGATTTTAATTCACTCTGAACAATTATTTACCTGAGCGACTGAATCTAGAGCGTAGGGGACCGACTGTGTGATTTTTCTACAGCCTACCTTCAGACACCCTCACATTTTAATGATGATACATGGAACAGTAACGACAATAAGATTAATACAGAGAATAATACGTATAGACAAGACTAAACAGCAACATTGATGGTAGTAATGGCAATAATTATCGATGGTAACAATGATGATAACGCATATAACAACCGTAATTATTACTAGATTCGATAGCGAAAAGTGTCCTTACCGGTATCAGCATTTCATATCAACCCGATAATTGAACGACCTGCGGCAGAGTCAGGAGAAACTGGCGGGGGAAGTGTGTGTTGGGGGAGGGGGGTATAGAAAGAACGTAATCTTAACCTGGGGCGATGAAGCATTCTTTTCAATGAAAGAAAGAAACACATTCCTTTGGAACGCTAAAACAGGAGAACCTCATTTAACTTCTAATTGAATTCATGCAAAAATCATTTCTGATTTCTGTGAACTGTAGGTAAAAGTTTCATTAAATTCCTCTCTTCACAAGAGATTCAGAGTTTTTATGATTCTCTAACACAAGAGCGTAGATAGAAGTTAGTATCCTGGGCTTAAACCGAATGAAAACATGGCTCCGTAACTTTTTCAGAATCTTGCGAAAGTAATAAGACTCTAGTGTCATGGCAAAGGCTGTCATAATGGAGTGCTAACGCAATTTTCTTTACATTATGACAGCTAGAAATGATACCTACATAGAAATGATACTTACAATTTGTCAGTTACTATAACGACATGAATTCCATGTGTTACCATGTCACACAAAAAGTGGAGAACTGCATTTTACTTCCCATTAAATTCATGCAAAAATAATTTCTTACCCAGTGTGTGATCGGTAGGACAATTTCGATTACATTCCACTCTTCACAGTGAATAGCTTATCAAAAGACATGTTACATTTGAAATCTGCTTGTTGATTATATTTAATTGTTTATTTGCTTGATAGCTTTTATTTTTGAGTCCACGCATATAAGTTTTTTTTTCTGCTTGAGACATGTTAGAGTTGCTCTCATTTGAAATAATTAATGTATTATCCTGAGTCAGACGATAAAGAGGAGGGGCAAGCTCATCCACTGGAGGAGAAAATACCTCTACTTTCATCAATAGTATACATGTATTATACAACTGAGTCTTTATGTGGAATCTCATGTCTTTGTGTGTGCCTGTTTACATATGTGCACACAACAACAAACAATTCGTTCTGCTGCCTTCATGAGCATCACATTCCTTGGCTTCAGCGACGCCTGCAATATCCAACTTTCACGTGGGAATGGGATGAACAGAATCTTCTGTAAGCCTCTTCTTATGAACATTCAAGAAGGGCCGGGCTAAAGCTTTACTCTTCCAAAATTGACGTACAACATCTTTTATGCTTTGGGGTAGAACATCCTTTGTTTTCTTTCTACTTGTTTCAGCCTTGTTACTCCCCCCCCCCCCCCCCCCGCCCAAGCATTGTATGTACATTTTTCATTCTTCGACTTTCTATAATAATGATGATGATATTAATAGTAATAGTAATAATAATAATGATGATAATAATAATAGTAATTGAAATTGACAATGATTATATAGCGCATAACACATAGTGATATTGTCCCTATGCGCTCAAAAAAAATGGAAAGATTATAAAAAAAATATACAATTCCAATTACACTGATGATACCGAGTTTCATGTTTGCTTACACTGTGAACAAATGCGTTTTCTAAGCAGACTTGAATTTATTTATATCAGTGATTTGTCTTCCATTCTGGGGTATATTATTCCATAGGGTAAGGGCAGTAACAGCAAATGTTCGTTCTCAGTAAGATTTTGTTCTTCTGTTCGGAATAACAAATAAATCTTTGCTTTTTGAACGAAGGCCCTCTCTGGTGTGTAGAGTTGGAGTAGCTCTCTCGTATGTGGAGCAGACATTTAGAAACATTCAAATGCTAATAGCAATGTCTTGAACTGAATCTGATTTTTGACTGGAAGCAAGCATACGCTTCTTAGAACTTGTGAAATTTGTTTATGTTTCTTGATTTTGGAAACTAGTCGCAGGGGTGGATCCAGGAATTCTTTAAGGGGGGGGGGGGGGGGGGGGGCGCAACTAATGTTTCTGGTGCCACTTCCGGGTTTCATTTATTTTTTTTCTTTTTATTTCTTTTCAGCCATTATTTTTTGCCTCGATCTTCATGCCCGACTTTCCCTTTTCTTTTCTTTATAGTATTCTAGTATTTCATCATCAGTCATCAGTTTGAGCCTTTTCTTGGGTGGAAAAGCATGGGAGCTTTGTCCAGTTTTTTGTTTCTTTTCTTCCTCCTCTATTGACGCGAACTTCTTTGAGAGTCGTTGTGCTCTCTTGGCCATTTTCCATTTTTCCCGCTGTTGATCTACTTCCTGCTCCTGTCTTTCACACTTGTATATGCAAAACCTTTCCTTGCTCTGTCTTTTGCAAGTAAGTCGCTGTAATGATCTGGATTAGTTTGCTTCTCCTTGTAGTGAAGATGCGCTCTTTGATGGCGCCTTCTTGTCTCGCAGTTTCCAGGAAAAGCTACGAATAGATTCCTTGAAAATTTGGGCATTTTGTCTTGGTTTTGGTTTGTTCATCTAAATAAAAAAAAGTCCTGAAAATATACATGTGCATACAATGTTAAGACGTTGTTGATTTCAAGTTTTAAGTAATATTTTTATTTCAGTGTAACTACACATATACATACATCCTTACATTATACTGTACATACATTGTGTAATTATGTCATACATGCTTTTATTTTGCTTTGTTTAGTACGGGTTCATGTGGTTGACCATAAGCCCATTAACTGCCGATATATTATTCACTGAACACAATAACTGGTATACTTCGTGTATCTATGAAAAAAAAAACCCCTAGATTCAGTATCACTCGAATCACGATTTTCTCTTGAAATTCTTTTTTACTTTTTCCACTTTGCACCAGCTGTGAAAATATTGCTGCTGTTACCATTAGTTACTTAGGTAATGCAAATACCTCCTGCATTAAAGGAAACGGAAATATAAATGTGGATTAAATGAGAGCAGGAATGTCAGTAAAAGATATCATTACTCTGACGAAAACCGGACAATCGATTCAAAAGTTATCAATCTTTAAAATTTCAGTGCCATCATTGCTGGATTGATATACTGTACTTCATGACACTCTGTACAGCAATACACGGTATAAAGAAAATATTAGAAAATCCAACAAACTTTGTCATGTGTATAGCATACCGAAAGAGCACTTGACCCTACCACATCAGACAGCAGGAGAATAATATTACCCTTAATCTAATGTTAGTAGGAAATTAAATTTTGATGAATTCTCATTATAAATTAGGCTCTCGTTAAAAACCCTGGTGCTGTGGAAGTGTGTAGATTAGATTATCGAGGGAAGATGTTAGTGAACGAAGTGAACCAGATAAATGTAGGCGCTCGAACAAAGTGGCTTTATTATGATTTCTTCTTGTACAATACATGTATTATCATAAAGATCGGAGGTCTAAAACAATTTTTGTCGTCTTTTGAGATGTTACAGATGTTGAGATTCCTGTTAACGTCAACATGGGTTTTTTTTTTCATCAAAGTATACTGTAAAAGATTCTTTCACATGCTTTTGAGCATAAACATATACTAATATGCTCTAATCCAGCACCGCAAGCACCAAATGTTCTTTCGAGGTGGTAAATAAATCTAAGCAGGGTACAAATCTCAGACATTTTATACACCTACAATGACATTGCTCCCGGCACATTATACAATAGGTTAAAGGACAAGTTCACCTTCATAAACATAAGGATTGAGAGAATGCAGCAATATTAGTAGAACGCATCAGTGAAAGTTTGAGGAAAATTGGACAATCGATGCAAAAGTTATGAATTTTTAAAATTTTTGTGTTGGAATCGCTGGATGAGACTACTACACCTTGTGAGTGTAATTATGCGTACAACAGTATAAAGAAAATGTAAAGAAAATTCAACATATTTTCACTTTATTTTGTTGATTTGTTGATTTGTATTGATTTTGAAATGCAGAAATAAAAACTGAACTGAACTGAACTGAACTTTTTTTCGCATAATAAAAGAGCACTTGACTTGCCTCTTTCTAAAGGCAGGGGGAATAATATTACCCATAACATATGTCGGTAACGAGTCAAGGGAATGTGTACTTTTTTCAAAAAATGACATTTTGTGAAATTCTCTTTATATTTCCCTTATATTGTTATTCATACACTGCTGTAGTCTTCTCATCCAGCGGTTACTGCACAAAAACTTCAAAAATTCATAACTTTTGAACGGATTGTCCGATTTTCCTCAAACTTTCAATGATGTGTTATACTAATATTGCTACATTCTCTCAATCCTTATGTTTATGAAGGTGAACTTGTCCTTTAAAGAATACCTTCATATTTCATACATGAATTACGGAGTTGCCGTTGGTAATTGATTGATATTTGAGAAAGGGAAAGAGAGAAAAAAAAGCCCACCAAACTATTGTAACGACATGAGGGAAATGACAGTTGACAACATTCTAGATGAAGGGAGTTGGAGCTGGCTAGTTGAAATTCGCCGCCATCATGCAGTCACGCGTTACCGCCGTCCACCCGAACTTTTAATCGTTCTGGTCATCCTTCCTTTACGTCAACTCCTCTTGAGCTATAATATTTGAACACCGCTACGAGGATCTGGTTGACAACGGCAATGATGAGACCGACGCCGAGCATTTCGAAGACGACTGTGAAGGAGTGCGTGACGTCAACGATGTGTCCTGCCGATACAAGGGGAAAACGAAAGCGATTAATTCAGTGCTTTTTGTAACGTCGGTATAGGGTAATTCGTCAATCAGTTGAAATAAGAACATCTCCACGCAAGAATTTCTTGAATTTGAATAATTACGCACTACCTGCTGCATGCCAAAAGGATTAGAACTGGCACTGGCTTTCGGACGGATGCTCGATGGTGTAAGACGCCTGTCCGATGATTCGGGGGGGGGGGGGGGGGGGGGGTGCATTTCATGGAGAGTTGTACATGTATTTTTTTTTCTGACATGAGTGTTAAAAACTACTGAAATCCTTGCATCTGACTGGCCGACAAGCATTTGGCGGGAACACTTTTTTTCGGACAAAAAGCTCCATAAAATGCCCCCAGTTGTTACGAATCCAGCCCGAGTATTATACTACAAGTTAACGTGTATGTACATACAATAATAATATTAGTCATGGCTACTACTGAAACACTGATTAATTTTGTGCTTGTTTATTCGATGAAGGGCAATTCGTCAATTATCAGTTGGAACTAAATCCTACCTTAATGCAATGGTCAACAAGATTCCTCTCGAGGATGTTCCATGTAAACATAAAGTGTTTATAGTCAGTGCCCAAAGGGTTAATAATAATAATAATAATAATAATGATAATAAGTACAGCATTTGTAATGCCCCTTCGATCTAGTATCCTATTCTGAGGCGCAGAGGGACGTAATTATAAAAAGAATAGCATACATCGTAGTCATAATTGTACATAAGAAGGTTGAAAAAGAAGAAAGAGGTAGATAGAGATATACACACCAATGAACAATTCGTTGAAAATTCAATCAAAACAAGATGCGAACATATGTGATTTCAGAAGCTTTTTAAATGTTTCAATGGTCTCTGCTGATCGGATCCTCAGTGGAAGAGCGTTCCAGAGAGATGGGGCTGCAGAAACAAAGGCTTTTTCTCCGAGAGTCGAGATTGTTCTTTTAACTGTTAATTGTTTACTATTACATGAACGGAGATTTCTGCCAGGGATGTATTCTGAAACAAGGTTTTGCAAATATTTTGGAGCTGAAGAATGTACTGCTTTCCATGTATGAAGAAGAATTAATCCCGTATCTCTGAAAATATCTAATACACCGACAGTGCAAGTGTCAGGGAAACAGGTGCTTGAATACAACAGCATCTTGACACATATCCTACTTAGGAAAATGTGGAAAAAAAGAAAATGTGACTAAGAGACGGTTAGAAGGAATCAGTCTATAAAAAATCACATCTGCTGATATACATCTTCAACCCACTGGATAACTATGATTGATGTTTATATTCTATACAATATAATATCATTGGCATATAATTTATGTATATATAATTATGTATAAATGAATAAGTAAACAAATACAAAAAACATGCTTTTTCATTAGTTTTGCCTTCATTTCTGAGTACTGTATTAGATTTACATGTATATGTGTTTTATTGCTCCGCATGGACCTGCGGAAGAAGAGCTCCCGGACTGATGTATGTGCCGTGCTTAGATACAGTATGAAATTATATATTTATAGGACATATAAAAAAATATATATATACAATGTATATATAAATCACTCACATAATTATCATCAATGACATACATACGCACACACACACGCATACACACACACGCACACACACAAACACATTACACATTCTGCCTCATTTAAGCTTACCTGATAAAGTGTTTCCTACTGTAATTCCTAATCCGGCTACAAAAGTAGACACAGTTAGGCCAGCGGGCATGTTTTCCTCGTGTAAAACCGTCATCTTAGTGAGAATTGGTCCACTAGTATTAAGAGCGAACAGACACATGGCTTGAATGAATGTCATCACGGCTTGGTAAGTGTAACTGTCGTTCAAGGAGGCGACAAGGAGAGCGATAGAACAAATGCTGCAGAAAATCAAGATGACGTATTTTGCGCCAAGTGCCACCATTACAATAAGTATTGTAAGTCCTATCGTTCCAGCAACTCCAGCAAGGCTTGCAAGGTACACAGCTCTTGAAGGATCAAAGCCAAGCCACACCAAACGCGGGATTAAGAAGAGATACCAGGCGTACAATATAAAGTATATCATAGTTATTGCTGGGATTGACGCAGTAAAATATGGTTCGGCAAACAAAACGTTTGTTTTTAATTTCTGAACGAACAAAGAAGAAATATTCCAAATCATTTCGTAGATAGAATTATCTCTGAAGTTGTGGGTGTTTCCTGTTGGTAGAATACCATTACTTCCTCCTGACAATTGATTTTCGTCTGTAGCAGACGACCTACTATCGGCTATCATAATTTTTTCTCTTGGTGGACGAATGACGGCTCCACAGACGACTGCATGAAGGGCAATTCCGCCGAGTATGAGAAATGCTCCATCATATCCATAGGCTTCCAGACTTTTTTCAATAATCAGAGGTAGACAGAGTGCTCCGGCACACACTCCGTAGATAGTGAGTGAATTCACCAATGCGAAGGACTTCGTAAAGTATTCGTTGAGAGTTACGTACGAAGAAAGGTAGATGACTGACATTCCGATACCTGCATCAAAGCGCACGTGAAGAGAAGAAAGGCAAAAAAAAAAATAAAAATAAAAAATAAACAAATTATGTAGATCTTACTGCGATCAAGTCGCTTGATCTCTTCAGTTTCCGTCAAATCTACACTCTATCCTCAGCCTGAACAGATGACAAAATGAAGACACTCCTATCTGATTGAGGTAAATTATTTATCGATCCATCCACCATGAAAGAGACACAATGCGTAATTCGCGACATTATCTTTCTCCTAAGTCTTCACTCTTGTGTTTTTACTATATAAAAAAAAAATTGTGCAGCACCTCCAGGAAAAAGTAATGATCACTTTGAGTGCACTTTTGCTCTGTACAATGTAATTTGATTTACAAAGCCACAAAAATGGACGACAAAACGTCAGTCAGTGCATTATTTTGACAGCTACAATTAAAAGAATTGTGTGTATATCCGTTCAATTATTCTAAAACATTCATGGAATAATTCCACTTTACACAAAACCCACACAGAGAACGCATGTTTGCAAGTTACATAGATACTTGAGGGATACACTAATTTGTTTTGCCTATTTTGTTCATTTTTTTTTCAAACCGGTAGTAAGGCTCATGTCTCAAACATTTTACTATTGTCTTATTGAAATCCTCACATTGCACGATATCATTCATGGCGCATATAAACCTCAATTTAGGTTACCAAAGAGATGTAATCAACATACATAATCAGACAACTGGGGGGGGGGGGTTCAGGGGGTTACGTGGACCACCGTCCCCGTTTGCCAGCAGCAAAAAAAAAAAATGAAAGAAATAAAAAGAAAAGTGCGCCCACTTGAATATTTTTTAAAGAAACCAAGAAACGTTTTTTTTTCTTTTTTTTTTTCTTTTTTTTTTGGTGAGGCGATTGTAGAGGTAGTCCTACCACAAAATCGCGTTTTTTTTTTCCTTGTTAGACGATGAAACCTGTAAGACAACGAAAAACGTGCTCGGGGAGCCTTTTTATTCTTGCTTGCTTGTTAGCTGATTAAACCCGAAAGTTTTTAACTAAAAGGTCATTTTTTTTTTCTAATTCTGAACCCTCCCATACAAATTCCCAGTTACAGACCTGATAGTATTGTTTTAAGTGTTTTCTTGCATGAACACAGCGCCATATATCAAGCACCAGTCTGGTGCCAAGAAAAGGGGATTTATTGAAACCTTTGGACAAATGCACATCTGGATAAATATGCAAACAACACTTATGAACATGAATTCCTTACACTTATCATTTTGTACAAATAAATGACATTTTCTCGATTGATGTTACTTGCTTTCTATGTCTAGAGCTTACAAAAGAAAATCATTTCTATTGAGAATGTTTCCTAACTCTTTAACTCTTACTAAATCTTATTTATATTAATAATGGTAGTTCTTTGGCTATATTTTTTTACTACAGTTCTGTTGCATTCTTTAAGTTTGTGTGTACCTTTCATTTTAATGTAAATTACCAATTATTTTTCAAGTTTCGGTTTTCTAAAAATGCGTCACCACCCTTTATATTTCCTCCAAAATAGAGTGTTCTTTAGAAAAGGACAATCAACGTAGATTGTTTTTGTAAGATAATGCAGTTGTCTTCACTTGAAAATGCTGATCAATATTCATGAGTAAGCTATTGCTGTGTTCTTGAGTCAATAATTTTGATAAAATATTATGTGAATTACATACGAGGATGTCAATCTCTTTTTGACATGAGACACCGCAATGATTTCTTTTGTGTTGATATTTGACATGGCCTTGGACGTCTTATTTATCTATTATGTATTATGTGGACGTTTTGATTCCCTTATTGAAATTTGGATCGCCAAATCTGACCTGCTCTATGAGATAGCGGATATTTGGCTTTGAAATTTTGTATAAAAACACACTCACAATATTGTATGCATGATACCTCGAACTATCTTTTACTACAGTCCTAAAGGTCAGTCTTATTCAATTTTTCTTCATATAATATTTGGGACTGAGTTTTGTCCTACCTGAAAGTGACATCAGCGCCCCGAAAATCATCAAATTACTGGCCAGAGGAACACACATCAGCGGAACGGCGGCGAGGAGTCCGCCAAGGATGGCCGCAGCGGTTGGACGCAGCAGCTTAATCACAACGTAGGCAATGGGAGCTGTCAAAGTGACAATAAATGTTTTAGTAAAGTAGTATACAACCCTTGGTACAACTACATGTACAGTCTGTGCGAAATGTCGTGATCCATACAGTTCTCCCTGCAACTTCTCCAAACAAATAATCATGTGTTGCAAACCTATGCTACCACGGAAAAGCCCCACCAGCGGTTTAGACTGATTTTGATGGGGACTCTCTTGTAAATCACAATACAAGGGAAAATTAAACCACTTGAAACACGCAGGGTTGTTTTCTTCACAACAAATTTTGCGTTATTTTGACTCTACGCGAGAAGTTATTGAATGAAAATCAACGCCCACATATAAATGTGTATTGAGTGAAAGTAGCAAAGAAAATATAAAGACAATTCAACGTATTTTCACTTTTGTATTATAGCATAATGAAATGGCACTGGAATTGGCCTGCCACTTTCAGAAAGCTGGAGAATAAAAATTTGTTGAGGACTTTTTACGAGATCTTACATGCACAACTTCCGTTTTCTCAAGATTCAATTTCAAACCATTTTTCAGAGACCAATCTTGAATTTTACCTAAGCATGATTTAATCCGACCAACTGCTACATCAGAATTGGTGCTTTTTGGCAATGAAAGATAAATCTGAGTATCATCAGCATATGTAATTTTACTTATGCCACACTTAAAGGGAGCTGTGTACATTATGAAACACAGTGGTCCTAAGACAGAACCCTGAGGAACCCCTTGTCTGAGAACATAAGGGCAGATGCAGTACCATTGATTGAGACACATTCTGCGTTCGGTTGCTATTAAAATAAGACGCAGTACCAACAATTCCATAAGTCAATGACAGACGACGGAGCATGATGTTATGGTCAAGAGTGTCCAAAACATTGTCATTTTGTTCACTTCATCATCACGTTTTGTTCTTATCTTCTTTTTTTATATGAATTTTGGCGAGCGAGCGCAGCGAGCGAGCCGAAAATTGTTGTATCTCAGCTTACAAAACATGGAATTCTTGTGTGAACACAATAAACATTGTCATTTTGTCCACGTCATCATCATGTTTTGTTTTTATCTTGTTTGATTTGGTTTTGTGCCCCTCTCTCTCCCCCCCCCCCCCCCCCCGTCGTCCGGGCGAGTTTTTTTTCTTCTTCTTCTTCTTCGTTTATTTTTTTTTTCGTTTTTTTTTTCCCGTTTTTGGCGCCCCCAAGGAGTGGCGCCCGGGGCACGTGGCCCCCTCGCCCCCCCCCCCCTCCCCCGATACGCCACTGGTTCCTATGAATGCAAGTTATAAAAACTCGTCAGTGACTCTGTTATACTTGATGCTCCAACTTAATGAAAATATATTAGATTTGGCTATAAATTCGAGTAGATTCTCTTTTTTTACTATCAAAAATGAAATTATTTTAAGGTCACTGCCCCGTTCATTTATTTTTTTTCTTTTTGTTGATGTAAAAGAGTTATTACTGAAATATTTGAATTAGTACAGGCTATAATTTATTATTTTCCCCTTCTCTTTCCCTTGTATCCTTTTCATTAGTTATTTGCTTGTATCAGCTGTAATATGCGATATTGTTGTTGGTTTCATTCTTTCTCTCAATCTATATATTTCAAATATCTCCATGTTTACAAGTTATGTATTTCACAATTTCACATTGCATTTGTATAACTTGTTGGCATCGCTGAATATGGGCCATCCAGCCGTTGTTGTTCTTATATATATGGAAAATCAAATCAATCAATCAAGCAATCAATCATGTCATCACTTTCAATGTGAATACGCTTTTCTTTTGTGTGTGTTTGTACGATGCTGCACGAATTCGAGACAAGAAATCACGCATGACTTCCGTCCTTCTTTCGGTGTCGGTCGACAACAAAATAATGTGACCCTGCACCACAAAACCAACAAAAAGTCGCAAGACATGGATATTAAGTTAAGAGCAGGTTCTGAAAGAGCAGACTTTAAGCTTTAAAATGTTGAATAACACAATTCAAATGGACTCTGCTAACCTATCTAATTGCTGGATACACAACACACACTCTGAAGAAGCTCTGAAATACAGGGTCTGTTCACAAGCGCTTTTAAAATCTGTGCCACCCCGTGCTAGCTGTGTGTGATGAATGGGACAAAAAGCAGGAGGTAAACCTTTATTGCGTAGCCATGATGTGGTCTGTGTAGGGGCATTGAAGGCTTTCGGAGAGAGGAACGGGTAATTTAAAGGTATGATAGTTCATGTTTCCAAAGTTTTTTTGATGTTGTTGTTGTTGTTGTTGAGAAAATGAAAAAAAAAACTGTTATGAAATATGGAAAAGCATATAAATCAAAGAGGAGTTCAAAGTTTATTTGATCAAAAATGGTTTTGAAATGGCTAATACTGCTTTCAGTATTAAACTCATTTCATTTTTTGCCCGCTCCTGGTCCGAGCTAAATTGGCCCGCGCCAAGCAGTAAAAATTGCGTTCAGTAACTATAGCAGAGCCGCGCTACTTTTACAACAACCAATTCATAAACTCGGTAACGTCAGGGATAACTGCCATGGTAACTGAGCAGGTCATGGACAGAGCCTGGCGCTGCTATCGTTCATAAACTCTTCGATCAGCGCCAGGCCCGCGCCTGGTCCGCACCTGGTGCTAGCTGCAGCAGCGCCAAAACAGTCCACACCTGGCGCGGGCCACTTTAGCTCCCACCCATTTCATATACTCAACATTTTGGACTTGGTACGCTCCTGGTCCGCTCCTGGTCCGAGCCAAGAGGGTTACTGAAAGGGGTATGAGTTTCTTACAAAAAGTTAGAAGCTGAATCCTCACCTAAACAAATAGTATACCATCCTTTTCAAAGACCGAACTTAAACACACAAAAAAATCACACCACCAACAAAAGCATTGCAATTCGAAAGGAGAAACAGAGGGCATTAACAAATAACGTTGTTCATGCTCTTAGCATTCAAAATTCTAGTCTCATGTATACCGAGATAACAACTATTCAATACAACATATGAATCTTCCCAATAACATAATGATTTTGTAAAATGTGCGAAACAGTTAAGCAAAGGCTTACCAAATAGATACCACAGTGTAACGGGAAGAGTACAGGCAAATCCAACGGTTTGGTAGTTTGAGTTGAAGCGATCAACCATCAGCGGAAGTAGTACTCCTAGTGATTTGGAAAGTCCACCATCGATGGCTAATATGAGGCCTTTGCTTAAAATAACGACAAAGCGCCAACGGTCGGTAGAGTCCGTATACCTCTCAAGCTCTCTCGCCATGATAACAACAATTTATTGATTAGCAACAGATGTGTGACAGAAAAAAACAGATAGACTGAGTGGTAGGGTGGTATTGGAGTAACGTACAACGTAAAGAGAAGTGTATGCGCAGCTCACTTGGAAGTCACAACTTTTACGTAATTCTTTGACACGAATGTGCTCTTTCTGCCATAAAGAGGAGGATCGTTGCGCTTTGTTGAGGATGGTGTGGCTAGAGGTTACATACTATTGTAAACATTGTAGGTTCTGGCCTTCACGCTGTACATAATTTTTTGCCAGTGACGCGTAACGAGGCCGAGTTCCAAGCTATCATTTCTTTCGGAGTTGGCACGCTCCTTTCTTGCAGTCCTTCTTCTGAACAGGGAGGTGAGACCTCCCTGTTCTGAAACATTTTCATTCAACAATAGAGCATGCGGATGGGGGGGGGGGGGGATTTAAACCGGTTGAAACCAGTTGGAAATATCAATGCTTTCGCCTGGTCAGATTCTAACAAGTAACGAGTCATTCGCGACTGCTTAACAAGGAATAAACAACCTCTTGATAGTTGATGGCGGGCCGTGAACGACACATTTAGGCCTAATATGACTGTGCGATTCAAGATAATATCAAGTAACACGGGAGGAGTGTTGTTTGATACACATATTCAGGATAAAGTTATAATATACGGAAAAAACAGGGGTAAGATATGAACATTAAAGGTAGAATTGAACACGGAAAAAAGTGAACTGTGGGGTAGCCTATAAGAATCAGGTATCGTTAAACTCCCGGTTCAAAAAGTGTGTCTTATTTAACCACAATAGACTATATCTTGATAAACCTGCTGACAAATTTAGGCTTTATAGGATGTGAGAGCAGAAGAAAATCTAATGCAACAGAATCACATATGCTGTAGAAACTCATTCCTGAAACAGATTCCAGCTCGTGGTGCCTTTCTCCTTCCAGTATAGAAGCACATTTGGACCTGCCAGCGAAATTTTCGTCGACACATGTTTCTCCTTGCGTAGATTAAAGGCAGCCTTTGCGAGCACACTCCTTTTGGCTTTCAGGGCTGGAGGAAGGTCTGTACGGACGGTGATCCTCCAGGAAACCTGGGCGGAGGTGGCGGCACTATATGCCCCTGGTTGGCGCTGGCGTTGGCGGTCTTCGAAGGCGCCCAGGATTCTGTTGCGATCTCGCATATACACGAATTTTGCGATGATAGCGCGTGGGACGATGTCACGAGACGGGTAAGTGTTGTCCTAATTCGGCGTGGCGGTGTCGCGACGAGGAAGGCGATGTACGTTGACCAGGGCAATGTTGTCAGCATCGCTAATCCCAAGGTAAGTAAAAGTTTCGCGAAGTACATCTTCGACGTGCTCATTCTGTGCCTCTACGACGCCATAGAAGAGGAGATTTGACCGCCTGCTATGGATCTCCAGTGTCAGCTTGTCTTGTAGCTTGGTGATTTCTTCCGCCATCTTTTTTTCCATGTCAGGTAGTCTTCTCTGCTCAAGCTCTGTAAGCTTATCTGAGTTCATCGACACAGAATCCTCGAGGTCGGAAATCTTCTTGTTGATGGAAGCGACTTCACTAGATAGGGAGTCGAGCTTCGCACAGACATTCGCCGAGGAGCGTTGGATGCTGCGTTGAATGTCAGCAAGTGTGGGTTCGGCAGTCTCGGATTCACTTGAGGATTCGGGCCGAGCAGAGTGGGCCAGATGAGCGGTGGCGCCCAGCTCCTTGGTGGTTTGACGGGTTTTGCGGGAAGCCATGTCAACACAGGTAAGTATGTATGACGACGAAGAAGAGGTCAAATTACCAAAAACAATATGGCTCCAGTAATTAAAAGGAGGTATGACTGGAACAATGCGACAATTTGCAATTTGTTGGGGCCACAAAAACCTTGGGCAGTAGTTAGCGTGTTACAAAAAGTAAGAGGCGAGCGAATAGGGCGGCGGCCGAGAACCCGGGAGTAACTACAGTTGCACGTCCGTCTCCATCGAAGAATGGATTTTTTTTTTTAAATCTTTGGGGCTATGGAGACATTTTAGAAATCATAGTTTATTTTTCGAAAATTAATTCATCTTTCTTATTGTGATGAATTTGTTCTCATTGTTATTTGGAAGATCACTTATGCATGAATGATGACTTGTTCGTTTTTGCAAATTTTACTTTTGTGCCTTGGAAGAGAAAAACGACTGTGTTCACTCATGTGTTAAGTGTCCCTTTTTTGACCTACCAGGCTGATAGCAAATTACCTTTAATATGGTATATTACACATCAATTGTTAGCCAAATGTTGTATGGGAAATATTAACTTGAAAAAATGTTAACTTTCTTTTTGTTGTTGTTGTTGTTGTTGAGTGTAATTACCTGACAAATTATGCAGAAGAATTAGGACTGCCACTATAAGCGGATGCTTGAACACGTGGCAGCCCAAGAAACCTACCTACATCGTAATACACATTTTATTTAGTAGAATGGGGGAAAAGACCTGAACATATATAATGCATTAGGTTTTATATTCTAGTGCATGGATTGTATAAAGATATGGTAAATTTTGATTATGATGCTAACAGGGTGATGATGAAAAAAAAAATGTGATGATAAAGATGATAGTGATAGTGATGATGATGAAGGTTATGGGGATAAAATGAAATAGTTGGCACTGAAACATACATTATGTATATTTGCTGTAGTTTTAAATCAAAAATGAAGGAAAAAAAAAACAAATCTGATCAAAACAAAACAAAATTTATATTCACAGATTGTAGTCTGACAGTAACATAAGCATGTAATTTTCAATCTAGCCTTAAAAGAATACAACGTTTTACATGATTTAATATAATCTGGAAGTGGCTCCAAAGGTCTGCTGCATTATGTCTCATGGATTTCTGTGCAGTTAATAACTTGGAATTTATTAAATGAAATCTTTGCGAATTACGAGTGGGATAAAATGAACAGTATTATTCAGTTTCAAAAATTGGCCTAAATCTGTCTATGTTTAACTCAAGACCATGCAGGGCAGTCACTTCTAAAGTTGGTGCAGAAACTTCCATAAGGCGGCGGGGTTTAAAAAGTTGGTAAGTTTAACGAATTCATTGCTTGATACTTTTTAAATCTTTTCTAAATATTGTATATTTTTAGAGTAGTAAGTACTATAACATTAAAGTCATAATTCTCCAATAATACTTCACTATTTCATTGTGGATTGTATGAAATGCATGACAGGATGCATTATAATATAAATAATGCATTCTTTTTTGTTTATTTAATGAGAAATAAAGCATGAATTGTGACAGAATTGTGAGTTTGTCTTGATTAAGGAATAAAAGACGTATACCTGTCGCTGATAATACAGTGAAGTACAGATTTAGGCCAGTTTAATAGTCAATTCATTGAAGTTTGCTACGTACACTCAGATGTTGTAGATAACAGACAAAGTAACACACTGTCTATGTTGTATAGCAGTATCACACATTATTGTACATGTTTTTGTATTCACGATCAATATAAGCACATAATCGATTTGCTTGCATGCTGTTTATATGCAGCCTTATAGCTTGCATAATGTTCATAGTAGGATAGTCTTAAACATTTCTTATGTGTGATACAGAGACAAGCATTGAGTTCATGAATTTACTTCTTGAGGTACAAAGATGATTGGAATTATTACTTAAAAAGATTCTTGATATGAACTGATTAATGAGCAAGTATAAATACGTCCATTCAGTAATTCTCTTTGTTAACGTTAAAGGGGATGGCTCGTAACTGATTAGTGGGAATCAGTGGAAATGCCGGGGGATGATTGTTCCAATTCTTGTGGGATTCATTTAAGAGTACATTATATATATATTGTTGTGTGAAAATTATTTGCTTCAGAATGGTCTCATCCTATTCAAGCATGCCTGTACAGTGATGGGGCATTAACCTGCACACTACTTGAATATGAGACCGTTCTGAAGCAAATAATTTGCACACAATAATTGTACTCTTAAATGAAGCCCACAAGAATTGGAACAATCATCCCCCAGCATTCCCATTGATTCCCACTAATCAGTTACTAGCCATCCCCTTTAATGAATAAAGAAAGGATATACAGTATAATCAAATAAGATAAACTATTATATTTGGGTTTACAATAATACATACGAAATTTGCTGTAATAACGACAAAACCCATAACTGTGTAACTGTAAGACAACAAAATTATTCGCATTTATATAGGTTTTCCCAGTCACATTCATACTTTTGTCATTCAAGTTCCTATCCCGAGCATTCGATTTCGAGCATTCCACGTTCGCAGTACTTAATCAGCAATCAAATTCAAAATCCGGTCATTCGAAATCACTATCGGAGCATTCAAGTTCACTGTTGGAGCATTCAAATCTAAGAGAGGAGCACGAACTTCAGCAATGAGCATTCAAATTTATCTCAAGCTTGCAACGGATTCACATCGGTCATTCAAATTCGTGAATAGGCAACCATGTTCCAAATAACTGCATTCAATTTAAAAGTAGTCTTGAATCTGGTTAGTTTGGGGCTGTGGATGTGTGTCTTTTTCATTTAGCTTTGAATATGTTGGGATTTATGATGAAGATTATTTATTTTGCAGTGTAGGTCCACCTGTTCATTCTACAACTCGAACTCGAGCTACTCGAGAAGGAAGAATTATATACAATTACATTAGGCGATATGTAGACCTACAGCCGAGCATAATGGGGAAGGTTGATTGACACCTTCGGTAAAAAAAGACAACTTCGACTACATTGAAACTGATTACATGATAATTTCGTACCTCTTGTTTGTTGTTTATTGCTATCTTTTTGATTTACTTTTGCGGGACTATGTGAGATCATTATGTTTTAGTTTGTCTTTAAATTGTGGTGTGGTTAGTGTTGGGGCGTTGTCTGCATGAAGCATATGCAAACCTTCGAGGGTTGTTTACGCCCTTTCTCCTTCCTTTAAAAAAAAAAATCTACTCCATTTTTGTTGTTGAATTGATTGCACGAAGTAGGAACTTGATCGCCTGAAAATGAAATTGAACGCTCCAAACAATCTTATCGGGACTATCACATGACTATCGCGGGAATTTCAGTGCACGAGTAGGAAATGCAATGCTCGCATTTGGAAATTGGACACCCAAGCGTGAATTTGATTTGACGAAAATGAAATAGTACGTCTATGAAAAATGAAATTGATCGCTCGGATTCTAAATTTGAATGACCGATTTTTTTTTTTCGTGCGTGCGCTGTGTGAATTTGAGTGCAAATTAATGAATTTGAATGACAAAAACACGAAATTGAGCGGGAAAACCTATATTATATGATATATCTTTCAGGACATATCTTACAAATTTGTTCACACCATATTGTGCTTACAGTGTGAAAAGTGTGATATATTTTCGTAGGACAAGAGATCGCTTAACTTTAGCAATGAGTTGATTTGTATAATAACTTGCACAATTCATTATTTGCTTATTTCAATAAACCATCACGTCACGTCAGGATCGTCGTCAAAGCCGTCAGTTTTACGCTACAACATATCACTTTATTTCTGACCGTGCATCACAAAACCAAGAAAAAGTCGCACCCCTTAGTTTACGTGAGGGCTCAAAAAAGGCGAAACAGGTCGTCTAAGTCAATCTTGAGTTTTTCATATTTTCTGAAAGAGCTAGTCTTCTTCTACATTATTCCAAAGGATCACAAAATGAATGTAGGAAAATTCAGCAGTTTTCTACGACCCTTTTTGGAGAGTAGTGAGATGACATAATTATGTCTAATAGAGGCCTATTTTTCATTTTTTGAAAATTCCTTTCTACACTCTTCACTTTTAGCTCTAATAAAGTTTGAAAGATAACCATACAGATTTGAAAATTGATATTGATAATGGATAGAATGTATTGATAAAGCAGGCTTAATTTCAGCATAATCTGATAATCCCTTTATTGTTGTTGCTCCAGTGGTTTATATCGTGTTTTGTCCCATTCATCGCATAGTTAGCACGGTTTGGTATACACCCTGTACTTCAGAGCCCCTTTTCTCAGTTCACACTTGTCAAGAGTATTACACGTGCATTCTTTCCAGTATTTAGATAGGTTAGGCATTGTTAGTAGAGTCTATTTGAATTGATTAAACAATACATCATTTTAGAGCTAAGATTCTTCTCTATCAGAGTCTGCCTTTAACCTAAAATCTATGTCTGGCGACTTTCTGTTGGTTTTGTGGTGCAGGGTTACATTTAATCGTCAAGTTTACATCATCATTTCACACTGAATAACAAGAATCCATGTTCAAAGAAATTATGTGCGTTGAAAGACTTATTGCTGTTGATGCGTTTACACTGCGATTTAGCCTGGAGTAACCAGCTTTAATATGTAGCAGAGCAAGGGTACAGGGTTCCTTATTCAATGGATTAAATCAAAAGAAAAAAAAAAACACGTGGTGACAAGAGATAAATGGTGTTTGGGAACGTTTAAGACGAAAAGGTCGCCAGCGCCAGTTAAATGTGATTACCTCATTCCACTAAAATTTATTTTCACACGTATTCAAGGTTCTCTGTCATCCCTTTTTTACGTCAACTCGCCTTGACCTATAGTGTTTGAACACAGCCACAATGAGTACGTTGACAAGAACGATGATGAGACCGACGCCGAGCATTTCGAAGACGACTGTGTAGGAATGTGTGACGTCAATGATGTGCCCTACCGATAGAAGCACAAAAGGAAAACTACAGTGGTTCCTGTATTGCTCTGTGATAAGGGCACAAATTTAAAGTCAGTTGCAGAAATAAACTTAGATAAATTTCCCTTTAAAGCCCGACTATTTGACGAGCCATTTGTGTCCACACAAGAGAATTATTGATTTCGCATCGCATTGAAAAAAAATGTTTGATTTTTTTATTTTCCATTTTTTTTTGGGGGGGGGGGGTGGTTTGCGTGAACCGGGTTTATATGAGCGGTGATTTGCAGCAGCTGGATGATCTGACGTTTAATATGAATCCAGCCCTAACGCAATGTTCAACAGGTTTCTGTCAAGGGTATTTCATTTGATTTGAAACTGCTACATTCAAATCTCTGAGAACTATACCTGTTTTTCTAAAGGTGCTGCGGTGACAATTTGAGAAGCCACTTCAGTGCTTGATGCAAATTCACATCGGTCTATTTGAAGATTGAAAAAAATCGACCCATCGTTTGCATTGAGGTACATAAAAGGACCGGCATGTTTGGGACTGTATACTGCATGCATTCAAATGCGGGATTACCCTTACAGTAAAACAGTTATACTGTAAGGGTAATCCCGCATTTGTATACTTCATGTATTCAATGCGGATGACCCCTACAGTAAAATGCTTCTTCTTCTTCTTCTTTTCTTTTTGTTCTCTGCCGCTACACCCCTAACTCTATCCCCTCCCCTCCCTACCCCTTCCTAGTGCCGTAATACACACAGGAAACAACAACAACAACAGCAGCAACAACAACAACAACAACAACTTCCTATCCCCTGCATGTCAACGCATTTTACCAGAGTCATTCCTGAACGCCTTCACTTGGTTAAGTGACTGTACCTGCTAAAGTGTCTCCAATTGTGATTCCTACTCCGGTTACAAATGTAGAAACAGTCAGGGCAACGGGCATGTTCTCCTCGTGCAAAACCATTGTCTTGGTAAGAATGGGTGTACAAGCAGTAAGAGCGAACAGACACATGGCTTGAATGAAAGTCATCAGGGCTTGGTAAGTGAAACTGTAATTCAAGGAGGCGACAAAGAACGCAGTAGAACTTAAGCTGCAGGAGGTCAAGATGACGGATTTTGCATCGTACCCTGTTCGTATCAGCACAATGAGTATCGTAAGTCCTATCGCTCCAGCAAGTCCAGCAAGGCTGGCGAGGTACACCGCTCGTGACGGCTCAATGCCAAGCCATACCAAACGCGGGATTAAGAAGAGATACCACACATAGAGTACAAAGTATATCACAGTTATTGCTGGAATCGTAGAAGCGAAAAGTGGTTCAGTGAAGAAAATGTTGTCCTTTATTTTCCTCACAAACGAAGATGAAATACTCCAAATCGTTTCTTTGATAGAATCATCTTTGTAACTGTACATCTTTCCTTTTCTTGGAAACACGTTGCTTTCTGTTGACCCTTCTGACAACTGACTGTGCTTCGTGGGAGACGACCTTACATCGACCATCAGATTATCTCTTGGTGGTCGAATGACCGCTCCACAGACGACTACATGTAGGGCAATTCCGCCTAGAATGAGAAATGCTCCGTCATACCCGTAGGCCTCGAGACTTTTCTCAATGATCAGCGGTAGACAGAATGCTCCAGCACATTTACCGTAGACAGTGGCAGAGTTCACGAAGGCGAATGACCTCGGAAAGTATTCATTGAGAGTGACGAACGAAGACAGATTGATGATAGACATTCCAATACCTGCATCATTGCGTGAAAGGGAAGAAATACAACATAGAAAGAATTTTATTAATCCTACTGCCAATGTGTCATTTTTGTCATTTCATTTTTTTTTTTTTGGTCAACTAAACTCCTCATTCATGAACACTGAGAACTGTTCTCCATAAGTCCATTCCCAGAAGGTCACATACTGGACAGTTCACGCCTTTTTCTTTTTTTTTTTGGACTTCATACGTGTACGTATGCGATTATGTTAATGATTATGTCTTGTGGCAGCATAACACACAAATCCAACCAAGGGAATTTCATATGCCTTCATATTTTCCTTTATATTCCTCTTGTTGCCTTAAATGCAACTGGACAAAAGCTACGCATTTTTTCTTCTTCTTTCCAAATCTTTTCTCCTCAAATTGTTTATATGTTTAATGTAGGCTGAAGCAATAGATTTGAGATAATATATCAGACATTTGTTATTCCAATTCGTGAAGGCGCATTCAAATTCACACAGCGCACACACGCTACCATATTCGGGCATTCTAATTCAGAATCCGAGCAATCAATTTCATTTATATGTTCTCTATTTCGTTTTCGTCACATCAAATTCACGCGTTTGCGTTCAATTTCCAAATGCGAGCACTGCATCTCCTACTCGTGCATTCAAATTCACGCGGTTGTAGTCCCGATGAGCTTGTTTGAGGCGTTCAGTTTCATTTTCAGGCGATCAATTTCCTACTGCGTGTGATCAATTTAATGAAGGAAATAGAATAGATTTTTTTGAAGAATGGGGTAATCATCTTGGTAATGGGATGAGGAAGGGGGAAGAAAGGAGCAAAAGTTTCTCATACAAAAATATGCAAAGAGGTATACACAACCAAGAGCTATATGCAGTTAATTGTGTTTGATACTTCTCTATTGTTCTTTGTTTGTGCACTCTTGATTTTCATAATCAAGTCAAGAAATTTTAAATTATGAGGTCCAATCAGTAGTTCTTGGTGACAACACTATCCATACAATTTATCAGACAAACTGACGCACAATTATGACCTCACAAAGCTCCGCAGAAGTACACCAATAAGATATCAGTAAACAACAACAAGGCGTATACAATGTTTGTGTTATCAGTTTCAATGTAGTCGCAATTGTTTTTCTTTAAGTGTCAATCACCCTCCCCTGTTATGCCCGTTTGTATACAGTACCTGATGTGACTTAATATTGCTGCACTGTCATATATATATAGAGAGAGAGATATAAAAAATATACATACATACATATACAAATTCCTCCCATCAGATCTTTTAAGTCTTACCTGAAAGTGACATCAGCGCCCCGAAAATCATCAAGTTAATGGCCAGAGGAACACATATCAGCGGAACGGCGGCAAGAAGTCCGCCAAGGATGGCGGCAGCGGTTGGACGCAGCAGCTTAATCACAACGTAGGCAATGGGAGCTGTAAAATAATAATGGTAATAATATTTTAGGAGAAAACAGCAAATACCTATTCAACAAAATAATTCTGAAACTAATCAAACAACTTTCCGTAATAGGGCAGTTGACACAGATTTAAAACAACAGACTTTAACCATAAAGTTACTTGTTTTAAATTACAATGAGGTCATGAGAAACGATAAAGTCTTGTTTATTGTTAGTTCATATTTTTTGTACAAGGCCTGTGTCCGGCTTCCTAGATTTGGGTTTTACACCATGAGCGAATTCATGCAAGGCTTCATCGAGCAATTTAATGAATCTCTGCCACCTAACAATTGTTTAAAACTTAAGTTACAGCAAACTACCGGTATACATGGTATATAGGCAACATTTCCCACCCATGTCCGCCTTCTGAGCGTTTCAGTCTTTGAGTGTTAATCATGCAAATGTACAAACTAACTAGTAAACCCCCAATGTTTAAAGCGTCATTTTTAAGAATCGTAAAGGCCAAATTACTGCATTATAAATGCGTCAGTAATGATTTGGTGTAGGTAATTTCTCAAGCAGTTTAAAAGCCTTTGCCGCGAGACCCCCAATCTTGCTCATGGAAATGAGCGTTTTCATTATCTTTGTGAAAGATATAATTATGATATTGATTTGTAATGATCTATAGTTAAACTAAAGAGATCTGTATTATCGTCCTTTCAAGAGAGGAAGCGAGTTCACAGCATGTTTTTAAGTTTGTGCGTTTGTTTTTTGTCTTTTTTGTAGTTCCCCCTTTCCACTTCTTTCAACAGGTCCTGCCCATGCGTTGCTCCCCAAGTTCTACTCTCTCTTTCACATATTTTAGTTCCTCACTCATGCCACGTGGTCTTTTGTTAAACTTTCCGTTCATAAAGTAGATTTGACTCTTTATTTAGGCCCCAAAATAGCTATGTCAGTGACCGAAGTTCACCTAGCATTCTTAACAGAACAACTTTGCAATAACTTTACTGACAGTGGCACAGGATGGCCATACGAATATGGAATTTTCAGTTTCAATGGATGGGAAACAATTTAGATGCTCTTTCAAAAGGAAGGACTTTACGAAGTTTGCGAATGATCAGGCTGGATTCACACTGTCCGTAAAGGGACAAAAGATGGCCATATTCATATGAAATTTTCAATTTTTGCCTAAGGTTGCCCCCAAACCTGATTAAAAGCTGATCAAATAACAAAGTTACTACGACCTTTTCTTGGTAGCCTGAGAAACGTCGGCTATAATGATGGTTTAAATATACCCTCCAGAATAACCCTGTGTTTATACAATCAGAGCCGAATTTGAACACTTCCTGTATCTTGCGTACATCTTTGACCGCCTTCAGGACAGTCTGACGCCTGTTTCAGTTTTTTCTTCTTTAAGATCAATGTTATCTTATGGACCCATCCTAACTGTCAATCAGTATAAGTGCATCGACGGGGCATGACGAATGTCTGTCGGTACTCTCTCCTGTGACAGGTTTCTCCACCCCTGTCAGGTACCGATCCAAGGCGTAAGGTTACCAGGCCGATTTTACCAATGTGATCCCTCAGTAGGGTTCTTACCCGGCAGGTGGCTGGCCAGGGATCAATAGGCGTTTTCACATCAGCCCGATGTTTCGAAATAGCGCGCTATTTTGCTGACTATTTTCTGCGAAAAATATCTCGAGCTTGGATTTTTATCGGGCTGATGTGAAACCGCCTAATGATAATTATTAGAAAATGACAATAGGTGGCGTTGTGGTAAAGGTGATAAGACTCCAAGGTATGGCGCGCTATTTGCCCAATAATTCCGATAAAATGAGTTTATCGCCAACAGGTGCCAGCGAGCCAATGGCTAGATTGGCTCTGCCTGAATCGCCGTAGAACTGGAATTGGGAGATGCAAAGCCCTGATGCAGAAATGGGGATACAACCGTGATGGATCCACCGAATGCGACTGCGGGGAGGCTCCCCAGACAATGGAGCACCTAGAAAACGGCACCCTGCTACCAGAACCCTGTACATCACATGATCTCCACGATTATAACCCACGTGCCAGAGCCTGTGTTCTGCTGTGGCTGGGAAAAGTGTAGCGACACGAGAGAAGAAGATCGCCAAGAGAACTCAGTTTATCAGTCGATAACCTAAGTTTATAGAGAAAAACTGTGTTTATCGAGTGATAAACTTACAAACTTAGTTTATCAACTGAAAAACGCAGTTTATGGAGAGAAAAAACTTTTTTTCCTCGATAAACTAGATTCGCTCGATAAATATGGATTCTCTCGAAAAACTTAGTTTATCGATAATCAGAGTTATTCAAGCCTTAAAGTAATTGGCGCTTTGGGCTTAGCGTAGTAGCCATGTGTCACGTGAGCAACCTTTTTTTTTTGGGGGGGGGGGGTTATTTACTCTGCTACTTTGACACGTAAGCATTCGAATTGAAACAAATCGAGTACAGCCAAATCAACGTTTTTAATAATCGAGCTTCGGCTTTGGTACAAGGTTGGAGTTTTGATACGAAAATATCAAATACAAAATAAAGTATAAACTAATAAACACGTAACTTTTGGTTATGCTGCTCTGGGTTCCGGGTTCGTGCCCCCCCCCCCCCCCCCTTAGAAGTTGGTATAGCGCCGGCGTCGTCGCCGGTCGTCAGCAGGTGTGGATCAGCAGGTGTGGCTCAGCTAGCGACGCTCGTCTCTCGTACCGGTAGTCGCCCTAGCATGACAGTCCAGCTCGCCGACGTTGATTCAAGCCTCATAGATTATGACTTCAACCCGTACTGATGTGTTTTATGTGCTATCCAAAATGTTTCTCTGTCTAATATTCCCTAACGTCAATACTTATACACAAACTACTAAAATCAACTAACATATATGACTCAGACCAAAAGTATGCATTAAAAATTCTCCTCACAAAGCAAACTATTTCTACTTACTAAATTAAAACTTCCCTGGGACCTAATCATATTCCTGAATATCATTAACCTAACCTCACAGCCGGATGAGCTCGCCTGAACTTGACACACTGATGTAATACGGCATAACTGAATCCAATTAACTAATTTTCTTTTATATATCTTGTCTGGAATACCCTAACCAACAGACCTAATCGACTAACCAACTCTTGTACAAAATCAATGGTTATAATATAAACACTAGAGACAAATATATTCCTTTCCTGACACCATGCACTGCTCCTGTGTCGTTACCAGCTTCAGACGTTGTACGACACTGAAAGATGCTTTGCAGCAAGTTGTCAACTTAACTAATGTAATTAACGTGACGAATAACGCAACGGACGTCATTGAACGATCATTTTGCTCGCTGTTTTGAAATGGCCACAAATGATACAAGTGGGCACTCGAGAGCTGCCAGATGCAGAGCTTTAATAGAGATTCCTCACGTGGGATGTTTGCCATCGTGACTACTGGCTGGTAATGACTACTACTGTAGTCGCAAATCTGCGGCTATAGTGCGTGCTGAGCTCCACTTCCTAATCCAGCTACAGTGCCATATACGGCACTGCACCTAATTCCATACTAGTCCCCCTTTCGCCAAAGCTGAAATATCCATGATTATCGATAAACTTAGTTTTTCGCTTTATAAACAGAGTTTATCGTTAAACTTAGTTTTTCGGTAATCTGAGTTTATCGAAAAATTCTGTTTATCGAGCGAAAAACTCAGTTTATCGATAAACTCTGTTTATCAAGTGAAAAAAACTATGTTTATCGTGATAAACTTAATTTTTTCACTCGATAAGCAGAGTCTCCCTCAAACAACTGGGTTTATCGACTGATAAACAAAGTTTTTTGGTCGAAAAACTAAGTTTCAAATTCATAAAATTCTTCCGTCGAGATGTTTTTCATTGCAACTGATTGACAAATTGCTCTACGTCGAAGTAAATAAGTAATAATTAATAAATTGTTTACGTCGATGTAGGGCAATTTGTCAATCAGTTGCAATGAGAAACTAAGTTTATCGGCGATAAATTCAGTTTATTGGCATTATTTGGCATACAGCGCGAGAGAGCTATATTTTATATGGCGCTAGAGTTTTTCGAGAGAAACTGTGTATATCGAGCAAAATACCTAGTTTATCACCGAAAAACTCAATTTATCACCAAATAAATACCAAGTTTAACGCGAAAACTTGGTTTTTCGCTCGATAAACTGCGTTTTTCAGTTGATAAACAGAGTTTGTCGATAAACTAAGCTTATCAGTCCATAAACACAGATTATTTTTCTCGAAAAACTTAGTTTCATCGACTGATAAAGTGAGTTTTTCGGCGATAAACTCAGTTTATCGGAATTATTGGGCAAATAGCGCGCATACGCGTTCGATTCCCGCCCAGTTGCTTACGTCCTTGGACAAGATGTTTTTACCCACGATGTCCCTCTCTATCGCAGGTGTTTAAATGGGTACCTGGCAACGCTAGGGTAGGCCCTGATATAATGGCAGGGCCCTCTGGTAGAGCAGTGGCAACACTGAAGAGGCTACCCTGGATAAAGATCCAATAATAATAATAATAATAATAATAATAATAATAATAATAATAATAATGAGAATTATAATAATAATAATTATTATTATATTACTGTATTATCATAATTCGGATGCATGTGCTATCGTCGATGCAGATGATGTTCGGATGTCTCTTCAGGAACGGCACAACTTCATGGAGGCAGATGATGTTCGGATGTCTCTTCAGGAACGGCACAACTTCATGGAGTACCCATTTGATCCCCACAATGTATTTCCTGGCAATCCAGTGTCCTTTTTTGCATACCGCCGTTGACCACTGATAAATCAGATTACATTTAATTCAGCCTGCAATTTCAGACCAATATTAAAAAAAACAACAACTAGAAGTCCAAGGCGGACAAGACATATTAAAGCATTATGATGAAGGGTCGATTCTCGCTGATTCCTATCCCCTCCCCCCCGACTTGTTTGTTCAAAGTGTAGATCAGCAGTCTTTCTTGCCATCCTTCAAATTGCATTATACGTCATATCTCACCCCTCTGCTTGATAATCTATTGCTTTCATTTGATATACTTCCCGCCTTGGACTACTTCATGTAACAATGTCGGAATTTTTGGATCTTGGGTATTTGAATCAAGTTCATTGTGTCACTGTCGGCAACCAGGGATAGCATGGTGATAGTGTCGCTCCATATAAAACAGTAGATGACAGGTTGATTCTAGCTGGTACCTTTTTCCCCCGACATGTTTGTTACAAATGTAGTGAAGCAGTTGCCATCTTACAAATTTTATTTGAACAGAGGGCAGACATAAAATTATTGAAGAAAACTCATACCTCATTTTCACCTCAAGCCCACCTTTATAAACATGTGGATTGAGTGAAGGCAGCCATATTGGTAGAACACACCATTGAGTTTAAGGAAAATCGGACAATCTCCGTTCAAAAGTTATGGATTCTCTACGTTTCTGATCAGTCACTTTTGGATGAGAAGAGTACTACAGCTTGGTTATACTGTAGTACTCTTCTCATCCAAAAGTGACTGATCAGAAACGTAGAGAATCCATAACTTTTGAACGGATTGCCCGATTTTCCCCAAACTTTCACTGATGTGTTTTACTAATATTGCTGCATTCACTCAATCCACATGGGTATGAAGGTGGAATTGTCCTGAATAATCTCATGCTTTCAGTGTTTCTTGTTTGCTTGTTTGTTTGTTTTTGGTGAGTATACTATGTATATATGTACATGCAAAAATGTATAACATTATTAGTTCTAGCTGAATTCAACCAAACATGTTCAAAAGGAGATTTTTTTTTTCCACTTATACTATCAGATATCAAAGGAAGTTGATCTGTCTCGACATGTGTATATAGGTATTCGAGTTGTTACAACGAATGAATAACATATTAAAAAGAAACCCTTCTCGTTTTTAATATTTTCCACGTTTACAACATTGGAAGAGTGACAAAGATCGAAGACTAAAAAAAAAAAGAAAATCATGCACAACTTTATGACAATTATCAGGTTTGATGTGGTTTTTTTTTTGTGGTAAGAGCACCCTGCCTTACGCATTCACACAACTATTTGCAACAAAAGTGTTAGAATTAAGCAAAAACTTACCAAATAGATACCACAGGGTAACGGACAAAGTACATGTGAATCCAACTGTTTGGTAGTTTGAGTTGAAGCGATCGACCATAAATGGGATTAGTACTCCTAGGGACTTTGAAAACCCACTATCGATGGCTAGAATGAGAAACCTGCTGAAGATAAGGACAAAGCGCCAATAGTCAGTAGAGTCCGTATACTTCTCGTGGTCTGTCGCCATGATAACAGCTATTGATTTGCAAGTGTGCTTGAGAGGGAGCGAGAGAGATTGTAAGGTAACGTAGATAGAAATGTATCTGCAGCTCACCGAAATGCACAATATACGCGACGAGTCTCTGTAATGTGATAAGCATCAGTAATAACATCGTCAACGCAGATCAACACAATAACGTTATTCTTTTGCCATGAATGTGTTCAACATGCCGTGGAAGGACGTCTCTCCCGTCTGTATGGCTTTCTTGAGGTTCATGCGGCAGGTTACACATTCTTTGTATTCATTGTATACACAACTTTAATGCAGATGTGTTACAAAAGAAATCCCACTTTTGATTCTTATGAGTTCAAAACTATGTATAAGAGATAACACTGACACCGATATTAGCAAAAGCAGAATAGTGTACAATTTTGTTGGAGGTAATTTAAAAATGAGACATAAATCAGTTTCATTGAATTTAATATTCATTTTTCAGTTGGGTTTCAGATTCTACTCTATTTTCAACCCTCTGTACAAAACTTTAATTTTGCACAGATGTCAATTGGTGGGTATGGGAGTTTGTGGTTAACGCCCAGACAATGATCTTGAACAATGTCCAAGGTTTGAATGTTCTATTACATAACTTATGCACGAGATATTCCACTATCACAGCCTAGTATTTATTCATCCTGAAATGTAGTGTATGCAAGCCCATGAAAACATGTGCTTATGTTTTTTTTTTCATGTGCACGCATTTTACCCTTTACCATTAATTCAGACTTGCAGTGCCCAGGGAATCCATCATGAATTATTAATAAAGCATTCATGTGCCTTGGAGCAAGAGTCCATAAGACTAGTCAGCAGAGCTCTGAGAAGGTGGTATTCGTGGTATTCATGCCTATTGTTCACGGTCATGATAAGCACACACTCACACAGTCATCATTGGTTCTTGTGAAAGTTCAACTTTGTACAGAGGGTTCAAATATGACCAAAATCTGTAATCTAACTTTGCTAGATTTAACGAAACTGATTCATGCTTTCATATTCAAATCACCTAGGCTTAACTCTATTGTACAGCTATTACTCATATCAATGACGATGTTATCTGATGTATAGTTTTTGAACTATTAAGGATCAAAAGTGGGAATGCTATCACTCAAAAAGTTGGTAGAAATGAGTTTTCTGGTGAGCTTCTCATTATGGTCACTGCATTACTAATTCAAGGTGTGCTTCTATTGCGTGGTAGAAAACCGTCATGGTTTGATTCTTTTAACGCATAACAAAACGTATGTATGAAGTAGACTATACAACAAGCCTTTGCTTCTATAGAATTCTTCCGTACCGTTGGGGAACACAGGAGGGTGACGCACAAACATCACGCAAGCATCCCGCAGTAAACACAAAGAAAACAGGTTGAGCTTCTCCACGATGCACAAATACAATACATTTTTTCCTTTGATATTATTACAGTTAGCAACGTACTTCCTTGAATACCATATTTGCATTGACTTGTGCAAAAAGAATTTAAACCCGTTACAATCATAAATCATGACAAGCGCATCATACTAGATATTGGCTAAAACCCTTGTGTCACCCTCGAGGAGGTCTCGGAAACAGATCATAATTACATCATACTCATGATTTCTTTTTCACACAAAATGCCGTACCTATAAGATCGAAGCATCCATTATTATTATTTTTTACTCATCATCTTGTACAGTCTGGAGTCTGGACTGTACACTTCAAAACAATTTATAATGCGCAAATGCACTTGTATGAGAGGGTGGTGTTATAAACCATGTCACTAGATAATCGAGTGAAAATGTCCGTATAATTATGCAGTATTATGATATAGTAAACAACAAAAAAAAAAAAAATTCCAGTGCATGTTGTTGCATTTTCCCTGTACTATAAATGCCTACTGGCCGCAGTACCTCAGGGGACCAAATTGGGACCGATTGTGTTTTTAATCGTCATTAACGATGCACTACGTGATAACTAGTGATATAGCGTATTGGAAGTATGTTGATGACCTTACCATTACATGTTGACTCAAGATTCGCTTGAGAGCAGACCCTTTTATTGAAAGCGACTCTTCAGCGTTTTACCGAATGGTCTACGTCTAATGCAATGTCTATTAACCCCGCTAAATGTGAGAGTATGCAAGTCTGTTTCATGAAAAATCATCCCAACCCATGGCCATTGGTAATTGATCAAGAACCTCTAATGCAATCCTCATCTGTGAAATTGCTGGGAGTCCACATCCGTCACGATCTAAAGTGGAATGATCACGTTGATAATTTTTTTTAATGATTAAGCGAGCCATCGGACGATCTCATTTGGTCTCATTAGGATCTAGAAAGGTTACGGACTGTCAATTGAGGATCTCTGCACCATCTACAGTGTACAGTGGTTTCATCAGACCCTTTGTAGAGTATGCGTGCCCAGTTTTTGAATGGTGGCTTAACTAAAGAACATGTTTACTGTTCAGAAAGGGTGCAGAAAAGGAGTCTGGAATAATCTTAGGAACGAATTGTCAATCATACGAGGCAGATCTGACTCCTCTGAGCTTGTCGTTCTCAGCTAAAATGTCAGAGAACAATTCAGGTGCAAAACCAAGCGATTCCGTAACAGTTCATTACCGTATCTCATTGATTTGTTGAATTCACTTTGATTCAAATTCACACAGCGCACGTAACGCGAAAATATTCGGGCATTCAAATTCAGAATCCGAGCGATCAAATTCATTTGTGGGAGTTCTATTTCGTTTTCGTCAAATCAAATTCACGCTTGGGCTTTCAATTTCCAAATGCGAGCATTGCATTTGCTACTCGTGCATTCAAATTCACGCGATAGTCCCGATGATCTTGTTTGGAGCGTTCAGTTTCATTTGCAGGAGATGAAGTTTCTACTTCGTGCAATTAATTTAAAGGGGAAGTTTCCCCAAACAAAAATGTGAATTGGTTAAACAAAGGGATATTGGGAGCTCACTTTATTGAAGTTAGAGGAAAATCGGACAATCCTTTAGTACCCCCATTCCGCAGAAATTTAGTCTCATCGGTCACTCATCGGAAGCAATGTTTGTCGCTCCCTGGCACATACCGAAGTGTACCGGATCACAGTCCGATGAATCAGACTCGTTTTGGTCTCCTATGAGGTCAGTGTCAGACATGTTGGGCGGTGATCTGAAGAGATGATCGCATGATTCTATGGATATCACGCGCCACATGTCTAACAACCACCTGATAGTCGACCAACCAAGTCGGATTCATCAGATTGCGATCCGATACACTTCGCGGTGGGTGGCCGGAAGCAAAATTCTTTGCTTCCGATGACTGACCGATGAGAAAATACTGAAATCTGAAAATCTGGCTAAGAATAAGTCAAGAGTAAGTAAGATGTGCTCATATCACTGTGACATTTGATGACGTCAACAGGTAAACAATTTTAATTGATTTTTCCACAGTAAAGATGTATAAAACACATTGAAAAGGTGTTATAAAACTACAATGTCATGAAATCTGAATAAAAATTGATGAAGAATAGGTGTGATATGCTCATAAAGCTTGACATTTGATGAAGTCATTTCACTTCATGATAACAAGTCGAATAATTTTTTTAGACACGAACTTGACATTCAATCCAAGCTTAGTCTAATAGCCCAGGGTACCGACTGCACAAAAAAAAAAATCGAAATCTGGGAGAAATTCCTCCAAGATCAAGTGGCCTAAAATATTGTTCATTTGCTCCTTCCTCTTTGTCCTCTTCCTGTCCCTTTTCTGGCCTTCGACCTCCTGTTTATTCTTTCCACGCGTATTATGTATTAGAGAGCAGCTTTGTTTTTGTCTGTATGTGCGTTTGTGTGCGTACTTGTTTTATGTTCTACTTCCCGAGGAATATGTCTATTCGTTTTGTGTGATAATTTCTACAATTTACTACTTGCACTGTACTTTACTTTGTTCCTATTCAATTGCCGTATTATATACTTTCACCGGAAATGAAATGAAATGAAATGAAATGAAATGAAATGAATGAATGAGTGAGTGAATGAATGAATGAATAAATAGATAGATAAATAAATAAATAAATAAATAGATTGATAGATAGATGAATATATAAATAAATAGATAAATAGATAAATAAATAAATGAAAACTCGATACTGTTGTTACAAAATGTGTCCAGACTTGGATAAAAATAACACCAAGGGGTGCTAATAAACCAATAAACCCCCTAAAGAAATAGGTATGTTCAATACCTAATGACCCTGTCTATAGAGCGGTAACCTGTTTATAACGGTATATTTTTTTTTCGTCTCAATTTGGTGGCCGCTATATATAGATAGACTACAAAAAAAAAAATCAAAACAAAACCTAGACTTTCCAACGCCTGCGGGAAGGATGGATTGGGCTGGCGTGGATGTACCGTCAACCTTTGACCTCACCCGATTCGTGCGCACACACGCACATAACACAACGCACACTCTCTGGTACACTGAAAACGTTCCGCAGGATGCACCTGTCCGGTAAATGAACGTGTTTTGAAGATGAGCGTTTATATACTGGGAGCGTTATAACTGTCAGCACAATCTGTATATATGGAGCTTTCAATCTCTTCACTGGCAAGCAGACTATTCTTTTTTTTTTTTTTTTTTTTTGGTCACGACGGTTCGGTGAGTTGCGCATACAATGGTTACAATAGTATTCAAATTTCTGTCCATTACTTGACCTCAACGAGGCGGCAGGATCATCTTCTCACGTCACAACGGACGCACTCATGCAAAAAACAACAACAACAAACCCCCCCCCCCCAAAAAAAAAAAATCTAAACAAAAACAAAAACAAAAACAGAAACAACTACGGTATACACCTTGCTAGTGGTGTTAATGCGACAACCATACTCTATACGTATTTTGCGAATTCCAGCGAACATCTGATCCACACTCCTGCTATCTCTCCCTCTCTCCCTCTAACATACTTATAAATCATCGCTTTATCATGTCGACGGAGCTCGAAATGAATAGGAACTCTACTGAACATTGGCGCTTTGTCATTATTTTCAGCAAATTCTTCGTGTTAGCCATCGATGGTGGACTGTCAAAATCCCTTGGGTTATTATTCCCGATGATCGTCGATCGCTTCAACTCAAACTACCAAACCGTTGGATTTGTCTGTGCTCTGCCCGTCACATTGTGGTATCTATTTGGTAAGCATCCTCTTGAATCTTTCCGTAGCCTTCATTTAGATAATTGATTTTTTTAAATCTATTTATTTCTTCCATTTTATTTTCACAGGGTAGCCATTTTCAGTTAGAAAACTGATTTACAAAGGGGCCATGCATAAAAACAATACATTCAAACAACAATCAAACTGAAAATATGAGAAGAGTATAGGCCCACGCTCTGTTTGTTTGTTTGTCTGATATCCATCTGAGAAGATGGCTGGATAGCCCAGGAATTACAGCTGCATTAGCTGGTCTTCCACGGGGTCCAGGTGAGTGTAAGGCGGGACCACATCACCTGGTTAAACACCCTGCTCTTTGCGATGAATAAATGAAGCGCGATCTTTTACGTGCATGAATAATTGTGACTCCCTCACACAAGGGACCTCCATTTTATATCCTATCCGAGGGACAGAGTGTTTTCCTTCTTGTTACGGGAGAGGACGGTATGAATACACACAACACTGCTCAGTGTAACCCGGGAATCGAAGCGGTGTCATTAAGGACTGTGAGGCAGACGCGCATAGACGCGCTACCGACTGAGCTAACTCACCTTACAGAACTTGTTCTCACTGTGCATTATCTTCAAGACTGCATGCTCTTGAAACTGGAAGCCGTTATTACAAAATGTGTCCAGACTTGGCTAAAAATAACACCAAGGAGTGCTACCTCTATCTCGTTATTGTAAGGCAATGCCTTTAAAAGAATGATAACAATTTTCACTGAACACAATGCGTTATGAGGTATTCAGTTTGGTGTTTAAAATGTTAATACTGTACATGTATATTATGTAGATAGATGTAAATGCCATACGTGAACGGAATTGTTTCCAAATCTTTATTTATTTGTTTAAACTATTTTAAGAATCATTCAACTATAGACTGTGAAAGAAATGTATAGGCCTACAAGCAGACTAGATTGAATGTTAGAATAATCTCAGACCTCAAGATCAGTCACTAAGTAGGACTTTTACAATCAAAATCGTGCTGAGTTTGTGGGATTCTGCCATTCGTTGTCATTTGCGCTGTTCATCGCGATTCCTTCTATCGCAAGTGCGGTGATTACGTAATACAATTTGCAAAGGTTTTAATATCTTTTCTGGATTTCACCTTTCTCATTTTCATTTGTTTGTGCTGTTTGACATTCCAAAGATGCAATAATTATCAATAAAGTAGAAACAAGAAATGTTGAAATAATATGTCATTATTACGTTGATCATAGACAACAATACTAGACAATGGAAATGAAAGTGGAGGAAAGTGAGCTTATTGAAAAGCAGTGCTTGCTTGGAATATGCCTGTCGGAGAAAGATGGTCGGTACAATGCTTCGCAGTATAATGCTAACGGTATTTCATCAGGAGAATCACATTGGCAACCTAAAGACTTAATAGACACTTTAAACAAGACATTATTATATTATATACATGGACATTCAGTATCACCTGATTTATACGTATAACTAATTCATCTGCAGTAGAGCTTATATGCAAAGATTGAAGGGTTGGTGGGAACGACAGAGAGCTGCACGATAGGTTCTGATAGTTTCTGAAAAAAAAAAAAGAATCAGAACCCATAAGCTGCATGCACTAAAATGTTCTTCAGTGCTGAATGTTCATTCATTCCTGCCTACTTACCAATTTTATTAAGGTCATGCTCGAGCGAGATGGGGATGTTTTGTAGTATGAAAGTGTTTAGTATACAAATGATGCACAGGACAGAGTGGATCGGTGAGAATTGCATGCGCGAGTTTAAGTTTGGAACGGTTTAACATGTTTTAGACAGTTCCAAAGTTAGACGAGAGCATCCAGTTCTCACTGGTCCACGAAATAGACCTGTACATTGTACATCATTTCTGTTTATGAGATGGGCCCTAAAATTCATAATATGCAATCATTTTCCCCATCTTCGTCCGGTGCACCTACTACAATATACAAGACTTGAGCCATGCATTCGGATTTTACCGGACGCATGGCTCAGTGTGGATCAGTAAAAATCAATACATGACAATTGACCAATCAGATTGCAGAGATTCTAAAGCCCATTTTATAATAAAGGCTATTAGCATCTTTCTGATGACAATTGCACAAAGTGTTCCGGTTTATGTAAAGGCGCTCACAATTTTGCACGTAGCTGGTTTCATAATAATAATAATAATAATAATAAAATAATACATTAAATTTGTAATGCGCTTAATACAATGTTTCTAAGCACACAGGGAAAAGACGAAAGGAAAGATGAAAAGTGAGGGAAAACAGACAGGTCAAAACACAAGTAAGAATAACATGATACAAATCAGTGTGTACCAGTAATTAAACACATATAATAATTGAATTACACTAAGCACATTAATTTAGGGAAGGAATCAATATTGGAAAAGATGAGTTTTAAGAAGTGCCTTACATGATTCTACTGATGGGGCTTGTCGTATGTGAATGGGTACTATTGTTCCAAAGCTTGGGTGCAATAACCGCGAATGAGCGTTCTCTGTAGCGTGTCTTAGTGCGAGGTCCGGGTAACAGTTGAAGATGGGCAGAAGCATGGGAGCGCAGACGTCTAGATGCAGAAGAAGTTAATGAGGATCGGAGAGAGATTAGGTTCTGTAGGTATGAAGGGGGCTTGGTTATGGATAGCTTTGTAGACAAGGAGGAGAACTTTGAATATAACACGTTCCTTTATTGGCAACAACCAATGAAGTGACTGGATGATTGGGGTAATGTGTTCAAACTTCTTGGAACGTGTGACTGCTCTGGAGGAGGTGTTCTGGATGCGTTGAAGGGGTGCAATATGGGATTGGGGTAAACCGGCTAGGAGACTGTTACAATAATCAAGGTGAGATGACACGAATGCATAGATAAGCTTTTTTTTTTGTGGCAGAAGCGTCGAGGTACTTGCGGATCCTGTTAATCCTAGCTATCCCCACGAAGCTGTCCTGCACTTGTTGCGGATGTGCTGGGCAAGGGAGAGGTGCTTATCAAAGGTTATACCAAGATCTCGGACACACTCGGACTTCTGCACACAACAAGTAGATCAGTAGATATGTCCAGGGGAGGAACATCGTCATATCGCTGTCTGAATCAAGAAGATACATGCAACAATTCAGTCTTCGCTTCATTAAGCTTAGGTTGTTGGCCGAGGACCAGGTCTTGACATCGCATAAACAATCTGTGAGTCTTCTAATGGCATCACTTCTGTCATTGACATCACCTCTCAACGAGGTGAAGTTGGGTACCTGCATACCATGATGAGAACTGATTACATGACAAAGAGGGCCTGTGTAGAGGGTGAAGAGTAGAGGGCCCACGACTGACCCATGTGGAACCCCCAACGGAGAGGGAAAGATTGTGACAATGACTCTCTCACTATAATTCTCTGAAGACGACCAGTGCAGATCCCTTTATGCCGTAGCAAGATTCGAGCCGATTGAAGAGAGTCGTGTGGTCCAGACAATCAAAAGCAGATGAAAAGTCTAAAAGGACTATAGACAGACTTCCAGTCCATTGTCAGCTGCTAGTAGAAGGTCATTGGCAACCTTTAACAAGGCTGTCTCAGTTGAGTGATGGTGCCGATATGCTGACCGGTTTACTGGGAATAAGTCATTGGACTCCAGATAAGACCTGAGCTGTATAGAAACGAACCTCTGGCAATACCTTGCCAAGGAAAAGAAGGTTGGCAATGGGTCTGTGTGATTCTTCAAGTTGTTCCTGTCAAGAGATGACTTCTTCAATAGGGGCGTGATAAGACAGGTCTTAAACGCTTCAGGAACTTCACCAGACGTAAGGGAGAGGTTAATTGTTGATGTAATGATAGGCAGAAGGTTGTCAATGCAAGCCTTTACGAGCCATAATGGTACCGGATCCAGGCTACATGATTTAGGCTTAAGAGAGACAATGAGTTTCTTCACTTGACTTAAGGAGACTGGTGCAAATGCTTAAAGGCATTTGTCCGTACCCGGTTGAGACACTCTGTTTGCCCCAGAAGAAAACTGTGGATTTGCTTGAGATATCTGAAGTCCCGTCACGATACTGGCAATCCTATTTTAAAAGTAGCTTCCAAATTCATTGGCCAATGCTACATCAGACCAGTGTTCAGGGAGGACATTTTCCTGGCTGGAAGGAGAAGTAAGTCTCTTGGCAATGTGAAAAAGCTCTCTGGTGTCAGCTTCAGCGATCTCAGTAATCAAATGCTTGGATTTGGCTTCATGGAGGGTATTGTAATAAGACAGACACTCTTTCTGGTATAGTTGTTTGTCGATCGAGAGGCCAGAACTCAACATCCGTCGTTCTGCATGACGCCTGACTCTCTTGGCTTCTCTCAACTCTTATGTGTACCAGGGAGGGGACGGTCGAACTGTGATAGTCTTTCTCATCATCGGGGCATGTTTGTTGATGAGCTGAATCAGAGTATCGTTATACACATCGACTGCTTCAGAAGAGTCCTTTGGCATTGCCGTAGCTACAGGAGAATTCCGAATGTCTTGTGTAAAAGATGCAAAGTCAATGTTCCGAAGTTTCCTGTAGGGCCTACTGCACAAGTTTCTTTGTGTTTGTTGGAGCGGCAAGATTGACGTCAGCAGCAATAGCCGAATGATCAGACGGAAGTCCACGCAGAATGCGGACAAATTAGATGATATCGTCTATTCTTCTTAAGGTCCAACGTGTGGCCAGCCCGATGGGTCGATCCATTCACATGTTGACAGAAACCCAGTGAGTCGATGGATTTCATGAAGGTCATGGCCTCGGTGTCGTGCTCATCATCAATGTGAATGTTAAAATCGCCTAGGATGAGGGGCATGTTGTCCGATATTGCCGCAGACTCAAGAAGAGTAAGAAAATTCTGCAGGAACATCTTGTATGTAAACTTGTTGCTTGCTGATGGCGGAGGTCTGTATACTGCATAGCATCTCAAAACTGAAGCTGGGGAGAACCGGATCGTAACATCCATGAGCTCAAAAGTGGCATATTCAGCCTTACTGTTCAGAATCACCTTGTCCGAAGCGCGATACGCAATGCAGATTCCACCTCCTCTTGAGTCAGAGCGAGGACAGTGCAGCAAATCATAATCAGAAAGTGTTGATTTAATGTCACCTATGACAAAGTCATCCCACTGGTCTCCTGTTAACCAGGATTCGGTCAGGACAAGGACATCAAGTTGTTTATCCAGTATCAAATCGCATATACAAGTAGTCTTATTTGACATGGAACGGGCATTTCAAAGCCCGATATGTGAACAACGCCTCACGTTAGTATTTAGATGAAATCGGATGGGAGCTTGTTGACCGATCTGACAATCAATTTGATCTCGGGAACAATCATCTCTCCTAACTGCTTTAACACAGCGAATAGCAACTTTTCTATCCGTGTGTCCACTCCGGTTACCCTTTTTCCCGCGTCGTGTACGTCGCCTCCGAGCAATACCAAGTGATGAGATGGTCTTCCATACCTGACAGGGGAGTCTATTGTGACTAGCATGAAGAAAGGGGGGCTACAGTATGCAGAGGGCACCTGCATCAAACTGAATTCTCTTTCTTGCACATATAGTCCAAACGACTGGCTGTCTCCTTCAAGCACGTCTCCAGTTACTGGGCCGGGATTAGGATCTATATAACCAGCTTGAAGAATCAAGAGTCGTAACGTAGCTGAGGAGTTAGCATAGTAAGGTGTTGGCTTTCCACCATATCTGTGATCTGAACTCTCAGCAACCACAGGTACACTAAGTTGGATGCTCCATTCACAAAGTACAACACCACAATCACAAAAGCCAAGTGCAGCTAACACAAGGAGTGTCCACTTCAGTAGATCCATTGTTGTTGCAGCTGGTAATGTTACAGACAATTGCAGGATCACAGCTGGAAGTTTGGCGTGACATATATATATATCTTTTTTTTATAGCAATGTCTACAAGGTCTATTGACAACCCAAATATTCCAAAGACAAACCAGGGATATGGCGCCATTTGCCCATAAATGCTGAAAAACAGTGTTCAATGTTCTTCTACCAATAGGTATTGCTTGCAGAGTGATAAACCCATAGTTTCTCTTGAAAAACAATGTCTTTCAGCGATAAACGGTGTTTTTCAGTCGAAAACAAAACCAGTGACACCGTTTTTCGCAATTATTGCTCAAATGGTGCACCATAAATGTTGCTACGAGGGCTGATGTTTGTCGTTCGTTAATGTTCGTTAATCCAGAAAGGAAGTACGGTTCGTTATTATGAAGGTTAGTCACTCTGAAAATGAAATATGATTCGTTAATACGATAAAAATATTAGGTTCTTTAATCCAAAAATGAAAGACGTTTTGCCGTTCTGAAGGTTCATTAATTCTATAAAGCGAAATATTAAGCTTCGTTATTCTTGAAAGTTCGATGATCTGAAAATGAAATAAGATATCAGAAAAAATGTGAACAAGCTGCATAGAAGGTTGCTGAGGTACTAAGATGGTTTCCTTCACATGCGAATATAAACTTCTCCACTATCATAAATATTGTGATCGATTCAATGAGTGTACATGCACTCATTTAAGAAATTGCATTTCTTGTAAATTCATGATATAAAACATTAAGAGAAAGAGAAAGACAAATTAAGAGGAAACTTAGGTGAGTATCATTCAGGCTACATCATAACCATGACGATAGCTCAAGATATTCAAATTCAGTAATCTTGGTATAATCAAAAGACTTGTTGTTAGATTCCTGCGTAATTTGTTTACAGTTGAAATAAAATGGAACAAAGAGGTACATGTGTTATATAATCATATACACTTAATCTAGAGCATCAATAGCAGTGGAGGAGAATAAGATATGGAAGGATAGTGATAATAATATAAAATGAGGAGTATAGGAGAAGGATTACCAAGAGAGAGAAATGAAAGAACAAGACCTGGTTAATATACGGTGTATGGTGATTTCATCAGTTCAATCGCACATGTTTCATAATGTTATCACATGTACGTTGTACTTACATTTCAATGCCATCTTAACTAGTTGTACATTGTACGTACATTTCAATGACATCTTAACTAGTTTGATGACTGGAGCGTATAATACTCCAGTATGGGCAGGCCATTTATCTGCGTAGAAACAGTTCCTGTGCAGCTTTGGACCGTTTCTTTTGCTCGATGAGATCGTCGAGTGTGATATAATCTGTCGTGTAGTCCGGCTCCTTGGCTATAACTTTTCGTGTTGACCCTTCACCATGTGGGTCTTGTAAAATTTGGTATAATTTGACAAGGTCTTGAATAAGATGTGCCTGCTGTGAGCTTACCATGTGCCGGCTTTCCATCGTAGTGAACTCTTCCAACTTTGATGTCGCCTGCAAATTTCTTCTTCCGCGAGGGTGATGCAGTCCTCGTCGTTGGATTTTGGTATTTCCCCAGTACTGATGATGCGGCGAGAGAATCTTTCACTATCGTTGATGGCCAAGTTGTGCTTAGCGTTTTCATACCAGCGATCCTTCACTTCCTTCTCAAGCTTTCCCGTTCGGTTCCCAGATGCAATTTGTTCTCTTCTATCTTTCTGACTCTCTTGCTCTCCTTATATTCAATCGAATTGACAGATAGCTGTTATTGAAGAATCTTAGTTTTGAAGATGCGTTTGATTCGAGTAATCTGAAGAAAAATACGAGTAATTTATGATAAAGCATATTACGCGTATAACGATGTATCAATTTGGCCACGTAAGCGATAATTTAAGTATCATAAATCGACACAAGTCAACAAGCATTTGCCCCACATAAGCCCGACACTAGGTAAACAAGGCCATCGAGTTTGATACTAAGCAAGTACAGCCTACGAGATCTACACTAAAGCAAACAAGGCCACGAAACCGACACATTAAGCCCCGTGATGTTATGTCGAACTCGTGGGCCTTGTTTGCTCAGTGTTGAACTCGTGGGCTCTTTGACTCGTGGGCCTACTGACGGACCTTTTTTCAATGTAAAACTCGTGGGCCCTATGACTCGTGGGGTTGGTCTCGCGGGATGACCCCGAATATTTCACGGGTGTGCGGAAATGATACACAATGAATAATATTTGACTAACTACAGGGCAAAGTAGGGCCCAGTGACCTAAATGTGCCACTCCGCAGGTAGGTAGTAACCACACCTTACAGAATGTGGGTGCCGCCATTTAACCCTATAAAGCCCAAGCTATTTTGACCCTTCCCAGGTCCAAGGGGGGCGGGAGAGATAGGGCACATTGTGCCCCCCCCCTATATAACTTTGTTATTGTTTGATGTTTCATCGTCATATTTGGCGTATGGGTAGAGCAACTCATACTCTACAGACCGAGTGCTTGATTTTTTTTTCAGGGTCACCCATAGAGGGCGCTTTTTACCAAAATATAAAGTAATACATAGGAAATGTGCTAAAAACATTACTTTTTTTGTACAATTTCTTTATCTATATTTGCCACAAATGATGTGCAAGTCAAAGTTCATTATTTGTTATGGTTGAAATTTCTCAAGGTCACCACATTGGGGCGCTATTCATAAAAAATAAAGAAATACATTATGAGACCTGTGATGTATTGTTTAGGATAGGTACATGCATATTTCATATTTCCATAATATTGGAATTTTACGTTTGCAGATTGATAATGTGATAAACAAATGATAAGTGGTATAACTTGGTTGAAGGAATCAAAATGACAAAAAATAGAACGGCAATCTTTGGAAAATGCTGTTATTTTCAAGTATCTCTATTATATCTATTGTGTTATGCCATTGTCACAGAAAAACAAAGGAAATAATAGGAAAAACATTTTAGGGCCATAATTACTTCACATTTTGCTTCTTCAGCAAATTTCAGCCAAAAACGCCCTTTTTATACATAATAATATTGTTAACTGGAATTTTGAACAGAAAAATATTCAAAATCTGACTGACAAGGTTGTCAGTTTATGGTTGCCATGGCAACAAGCAATATCAAATATAGCTAGTTTATATATAAAATATTTGGAATAAGATTTTAGGAAAAGTCACCAAATTTGGTTAGAATTGGATTAAGGGTGAAGGAGTGGCGAATGAAAATCAGGTGGGGGGGGGGGGCACAATGTGCCCCCCTTGGGCTTTATAGGGGTAAAGTTTGCTCAACTTCGACTTTTTCAGCATTCTCCGACAAATGGGCCCCGTTTGTGGAACCCAGTTGCAAAAGTGTCTTTTGCGTTTCTCAGTGATTGTAAATAATGTTATGATTAAAGTTTGATGCTTGTGTTATTCGTTATTAACGGAAACGAGAGTATTTGCTCCTAAAGAATAACCTTTGCAAGTAATAGTGAAATCATGACTGATTGCACCTGCTGGTACTTTCTATTCTCTACTATTTCTACGATCTTCTTACAGCTCCCATTGCCTACGTTGTGATTCAACTGATGCATCCCACCGCTGCGGCCATCCTTGGCGGACTTCTCGCCGCCGTTCCGCTGATGTTTGTCCCTCTTGCCAGTAACTTGGTGATTTTCGGGGCACTGATGTCGCTAGCAGGTAGGACAAAACTCAGTCCAAAAATGACGAAAACAAAAATAATTTTGCTACCCCTAATTTGTAAACTTGAATAGTTCTTTTAGACGAATATTTACGTGATAGAAGAACTTACATGGCATTGAAATATTCTTGTTGAAGTTTAGCTAGAGTATTTCTCTATATGGCCTATTCGTGTAAATTATTTCATTATGCATTATATATAGGAAGATAATTTCCATAAGATTAGCCGAGAAATGACCTCTCTTTTCAAAGTGCAACTGCCGAATGTTTATGTATTGAGGTTGTTCTCCACAAGGGAAAGAATTTCATTGTATGTATCTTGTATAGACCACCTAGCACTGACGTGGTCAACTTTCTCAATGATCTAGAGTCATTCATGTCAACTCTTAATTCAAGTGATAAGTCTGTTTGTTTAATGGGCGATTTCAATATTGATCTGCTTTCAAACAGCCCTAACTCGATCCGCTTTCGGAGTATTCTTGATTCCAATGCGCTTTCTGTAATGATAGATAAACCAACCAGAATCAATGGTCTCTCATCATCATTATTAGACAATGTCTTTGTAAAAGCTCCAAAAACCTTTTCACAGTCCGGTTTATTTTACTCTGAAATTTCTGATCATTTACCTGTGTTTTGCATACTATATGGTTACCAGTTTCATGCGAATGGGCCAGTGAGAAACGATAAGAAGAGAAAGATTACTGACGAAAAGGTGTCTGGTCTGAAAGCCAGCTTGCTTTCTGAAAATTGGGATGATGTTCTTGCTTGTGAAAATACTTAGACGGCTTTTGATATTTTTTGGGGGAAATTCTACAGGCATTTTGATAAGCACATTCCGTATGAAAAGCCAAAACCTAAGGAACAGGGATTGCATCCTTGGATTACTAGTGGTATACTCCGATCAATAAAAAGAAGAAATGCTCTCTATAAAAGAAGTATAAAGAAACCATCTCTGGAAAACATTGAAAAATACAAAAAATATCGGAATAGATTAACATCAATTATTCGATCCTCTCGTAAACTGTTTTACTCTACACAATTTGAAAAAAAAAAACAAACTACAGGCAACACTGCCTCCACTTAGAGGGTCATAAAGGGCGTTTTAGGCAATCAAGGCAATACTTCTGCCCCAGAGAAAATCTTAGAAAATGGACAAGAAATTACTTCTCCTAATGACGTTGCAAACTCTTTCAATACCTATTTTGCAAATGTTGGACCTAACCAGGCTAAATAGATTGATAGGAATTGCTTGAATATCAGGGAATATCTGAAAGGCACTTCAGAATTTTCAGTCTTCTTGCAGCCTACTGACTGCATTGAAATTCTTGAAATAGTTACTGCATTCAAATCGAGTCACTCTTGTGGACATGATGAAATAAGTACATATTTATTGAAACAAATCATTGGCTCAATCATCACCCCACTTGTTTATATTTGTAATCTCTCTCTGGTGACTGGAGTATTTCCTTCCTCATTTAAGCTAGCCAAAGTAATCCCTATCCACAAAAAAAGATGACAGAATGTTAATCTCGAATTACAGACCAATTTCAATTTTACCTGCCTTTTCTAAAATCTTAGAGAGAATTGTATATAACAGGCTCTATGATTTCTTGGAGAAACATAACTCTCTAAATCCTGAACAGTATGGATTTCGGAAGTCTCATTCAACTGACCATGCCCTTTTGAAATTTTATGATTGTGTCTCTAGTGCTCTAACTGCACGTGAGCATGTTATTGGTGTGTTTATGGATCTTAGTAAGGCATTTGACACATTTGACCATTCGATCCTCCTGTCTAAGCTCTGTCACTATAGTGTAAGGGGTGTGGCTTAGCTACTTGTCAATGAGAAGACAGCTTACTCACTGCAACTCTGTTAATTCTGACATTCTGTATCTGAAATGTGGTGTTCCACAGGGATCCATTCTAGGCCCACTTTTATTTCTCATCTACATAAATAAATCTTGACCTACACCTTATTTGCTGATGATACCAGTGTTTTCTTATCTCATCGTGATGTTCAAACCCTTGAACTCACTATTAATTCAGAATTACCAAAGCTAACATCATGGTTCAGAAGTAACATACTATCTCTGAATGTGCAGAAGACTAATTTCATTCACTTTAAAGGGAGGAAATGCTCAGGTGCTCAACAAATTAATGTCAATCTAGATGGTACCCGCATTGAAAGGAAAACATGTACAAAGTTCCTTGGCGTGTATATTAATGATAAATTTAATTGGAGTGACCATGTGAATCATATCGCTACACCGATATCCCGCAATATTGGTATATTATATAAAGTAAAAAGTTTTGTTTCTGACAAAGTGCTTTTGATGTTATATAACACTCTTATCTTACCTTATATTTCGTATTGTAATATTCTGTGGGCAACGTCAAAGAGTTTGTCAGATAATATCCTTTTGTTGCAAAAGAAAGCTGTTCGCATATGTACTCAAGGGTCTGGTTTCCTAGAACATGCAGACCCATTGTTCTTGAAATTAAAATGTTTAAAAGTAGATGATATACATTTCCTACAGACTGCCCTCTTCATGTTTCGTTCTAAGCAAGACCTATTACCTGTCTCCTTTTCGACAATGTTTCAACTTAACAGTGCAGTTCACTCGTATCCCACGAGACAAGCATCAGATATACATTTAGTGAACCCCGGTACTGCACTAGCCTATAAATCAGTCAGACATAGCGGTCCTGATGTCTGGAATGCGCTACCTCAGCATGTTCGTAATTTACAACAAATAGTTACTTTCAAAAGGTCGATCAAACATATTCTATTATCAGCTTCACGCTGAACTCCTGGATACTATTAACTATTAAACTTGCTGTGATCATATATTTCCCCTGAAATCAACATTTGAATGGGATTTATGAGAAATTTAATCAATTTAATCAGTATAATTTGTTTATAATGACATGACACTTTAAACTTTTTCTTGCTTTCTCTTGTCAATGTCCGACAGGATAAATAGGCACCACACATGCATTTCTTCTTTCCCCCCTTGAATAATGTAGCTCTCTTAGTGGAGTTGTATACTATCCTGTAACTGCTTCTTATCAATGTATACTTATTGTATATATTCTGTCTTGGCTATATGAGATGTACTTGCATACATTTGTATGCATTCTTATTTTGTGAACACGCATGAAATCTTGAATAAATAAATAAATAAATGTCTTCTCA
>NW_027272715.1:0-160000 GCF_040938485.1 Diadema antillarum
ATGGAGGGGGGGGGGGGGGTGATAACGCATGAACACCGTCCCCCACCTCTTTTTTTCTTGGGGGGGGGGGGGAGGGGAATCATGATATATACCCCTTCAAAAATAAGCATTTAAATACAAAGGTTTCCCCTTTTTTCTTTTTCCTTTTTCTGCGCCCTCCTGAAGTGGCGCCCGAGGCATATGCCCCCCCCTTGCCCCCCGCTAGATACGCCACTGATTTAAGTCAATCTTTCACTGTCAGATTTGTGGATTCATACCCTCTCAATCATATCGACTTGTAAATTGTGTGTAGATGCTCTTCTTTACCAAGTAGATGGCGAAAATTTCAATAATAAATTTTTCCATAATTCCTTTTTTTTTTTTTTTTTTTTGTTATAGAGCTTTATGAGAGCTTTGCACATCCATCTACATTATAGGTACAAACCTGAGAAAGCCAGCTGCATAGTAAGCAGCATGTGCCATTCTACACAACCTTGCCAAAGACATGAGGATTCCACTCATTGCCGAGGACATCCAGGGATATGATCAACCCGATCAGGAACTACATCAAGGAATGAATCACAACGTTCCACGGGCCTACAGACGTCACATAGTAGAATCCCACTTTTAGTTAGAATGCACACAATTATGGAATAATTATGTGGATGGATACATCTATGTGGCTGGATAATTTCGTAAAAAGATATATCCTTTTGCAGGCTCTAAATTAATGTTGATCACGCCTCCTCGTGAAGTATGTAATTATCACTCACAATCTAATACCATGATGAACGTATTGTACAATCCTTGTTACCTAGGCAACTGTTAAACTATTACTTGCAGCTGAAAAGTATAAGAATACAAGTGAAATAGACACAACAGTTAGCTCATTTGTACCGAAAAGATCACTGTATCGCCAATGGTATGCTGTACTGTTATGTCTAAAATTTTGAGGGGCAGAGTTTTGAATTTTCTTTTGTTTAGTCACATTGCAAGTTGATAGCATGTTATATATTTGAATGATTTTACTGGTACAGTTGTTACACTGTTATCAGAACGAGCTAAGGAAATATTCATCATTTGACATCATGAAGGAAAGCTCCCCATCAAAACCCAAAGCCATGATTATTTCACCCATTTTCTATATTGGTACTTGCATCTCAAAAACAAGGAGTATTCTGTGTTCTTACTAAGATAATTTGCAAGTACAATTATAGAATATGCTGTTGTAATTATCAGCAGGCATTGTATATAATATTGTATACCAAATTGTAATACAGTTTATCATTACAAGCATGCATAAATACCTGCTGACAAGACGCAAATATACAGAATTGTGAAAGATTGCGAGCGGCACAAGCAAATTTATAAAATTTTAAAGTTTTTAAACTACCAAAGAGGAAAATTTTTCGATAATTTTCTTGGTTACTTTTAATACTATTTCGTCCTTACATTGGCTCTATATGTCGGTTCGCATGTAACAATAAAACACAGAAAAAAACATTATGGGGGGGGGGGAGGTAAGGGTTAATTTTCCTTTTGGCCCCCCTTTGGCTACCCTCTTTATATCATGTAGTCAATAGATATATTCAACAATATTAATACTTATGAAATCGTATACCAGTTTTAAATTCTTTCCAAAGAGAAGGATAAAAATGCGACTATTTCTTCTGCTCATGAACAATCCCTGAAATTTATCAAAGAATCTGAAAAAAATTACTTTGTGTGTCTGTGATAAATTGACATGGGTTGCCATTATGCGTCATTTACCACAGGTAAACCCCATTACATCAAGGTCATTGGGACTGCCAATTTTTCCTTGTTACAACCTGTACCTCGTTATAAACATTATATGCATCTTTTTTAACATTTCAATATGTCCAATTGAAAATTGGACTGGTAAAATATCCTCGTTAAAGACGGTATCTCGTTATATCGCACCTCATTATTACGGGGTTTTCCTGTACATGTAATTATTGCTAAATTCCATTTCATTGGAAACTCGTTATAGGGAGGTCATTGGAACCTAAAATTTTTACGCGCTATTTTCCATTGTATCTCGTAAAAAATAACAATTATTAATAAACAAGACAATGCAAAGCAAATATTGTCAGTGGGACCTGAACAATTACGTTGTTACAGAAGACTCATATTATCACGAAGTCCTTCGGGACCGGCACTTTTATTGTTAAAAATAATTTTTGTTATAACTGGGAATATTTGCTTTTCTCTTATCTGTTGGGATGGGAATGGCTACGTTTGAACTGAAATCTGGTTATACACGTACCTGTGTTTGTTATAACGCGAGTCCCCTGTATATGGGTATTCATTCATATTAGATCTCCTTATATCGAGTTTCCAATGTATTTTCATTACTATTGTTATTATCATTATTACATATACTATTGTCACTGTAATCATTATCATTATTATTGTCATCATTATTATTACCTTCATTATTATCATTATTATCATCCCCATCACTGAAGGTTAGATTTCACTTTAAGGGGAAACTTAATTAAACCGAACAATGGACTTTAATCCATCAACCTAGAAATCTGTTTAAGGGGAAAATGCCCTACAATATGCTGAAAGTTGTGCTCCCATGGACAATGATAGAAGACAGAAACTTTCCCCTTAACACTGGAAATAGAGTTGTTGTTGTTGTTATACAGGGCGTGTTTCAATAAATTATCTTCCCTAACAAGTCATAACCAACATATTTCAAAAATTTTCTTGCAAACGATGTAAGTTCTCACTTTAGGGAAGTATCACAGCTGCTACTTGATTTAACATGCAGTCCTGGCAACAAATAATTTCATTAGAATAATGGAACCTTTCAGAATATTCCTGAATATACTCAAATATTAGGGAATGTGCATTTGGAAAATGGTATGCTGAATCGATGTTATTTCATGATCTGTATTATACGTAATTGATTGAATAGAATATGAACATAAAAGGTGAAATAAGGTTATTTTTGTTGACTCCATCTGACATGATCATTTCTTGTAGCCTGCGACAAATTTAGAAAAAATTACTTTTGGGAGATGCTCTTACATTTTACAAAACACATGCATGCTCTCACTATGCATACAGAAGAATGTAAGCTAATACAGTGGAAACTCAATATAACGAGATGGTCGGGACCGAGTCATTTTCCTCGTTACAGCCGATATCTCGTTATATCAGTAGGCATAAAAGAAAGCATAACATAAAGACATTAATTTGCACATGTGGGACTACCCATCATATTTCAATCAATACTAATAACTTGATATTGTTTGTGAGGGAATTACTCACCTTTATGGGTAAGAAGATGTTTTTTGCCAAGGAAATCCAATATCAATAATGTGTTTCTTAATTATAGATGTTTGAATTTGTAAATTTGTATAGCTTGCGATTGTATCATGCAAGATCGTCTGTGGATTGGTATGTGGTTATAGTATGGGTGTGTGTTGTATGGAAAGCTTGAATATGGTCTAAACAATGCTGTGTGTTTGTGTGACACATTCTGTATACGTACATTATGACTGCGTGTGTGTGAAGATGGGGAATTCCCCACGTAGAAAGCCAATCACAGCATCAGATTTCCTCACACCTGCTAAACGTCATGATGATGTGATGTATACATATGGCTGTCCCACCACATTTTTTGCATGCATCAGTGTGCGCGCACACACACACTTACACGTACAACATGCAGTGCTAGCTGGAGTGCACTGAAGGAAAATAATGATGTGTGTACAAGACAGTTTTCGGCACATCAAGCTTTACAATCTCGGAAGATGATAGCACAGGCGAAGTAAAGCTTTACTGAAGACATTTTGCTTTAACTCGCTATAGCAGGTTTGATTGGCTTTGTTTTTCTTTGTTTGGAAGTCAGAAATTTATCTCATTATAGCAGTTATTTCGTTATAGCCGATCTCGCTATAAGAGTAGCATTTTACATAGACTTGTGTGGAGGAAATTTGGGATCGGGAAAATTTCTTCATTATAACCGATATCTCGTTATAGCAGTGTTCGTTATACCGAGTTTCCCCTGTAGCTACCTACTCCAGGATCAAAAATGAGAGGCACATTTGCCATAAAATTCAATCCAAAAAGGAGTTGGTTTCAATCACATTCTTAAATACATTCTAGTTACATTCAATTACATTTTCAATGACATTCCAGGATTAGCCAGAGCAATTCTTAAAGGTACATGCAGGGGATCCCATTTGCAACTTGCAAGCCACTGAAAATCTTTCCCAAATTTCTTCTACAGATGGCTTCTGACCCCAGAACAACATCTGTGAAGTTTAAACTAACAATATTTCATAGAACAGGAATAGGAAGCAAAAATATATCCTAGATTTTCCTTAATTGTCCCCGCCGAACGAGTTCGAGCAGGGCTCCGTACGTGTGTGTGTCCGTCCGTCCGTCTGTCCGTCCGTCCGTCCGTCTGTGCGTCCGTGTGTGATCAAACTGTTCAATTTGCTACTTCTCTGTCATTTATGAGCCAATTTTGATTCTGTTTGCTTTATGTGATAGCACTACATGGGAGCTTTGAAACTTCTACACAAAATTTCAGTTGTGACCTTTGACCTTGACCATTGACCTATATTGTACATTTTGCTTCAAAATGCTACTCCTTCGCCATTTCTAACCCGATTTTGATTCCGTTTGCTTTATGTGATGGCACTAGGTGAGGGCTTCAAAACTTCTACATAGAATTTTGACCTTTGACTTCTTTGACGTTTGACCTTGGTTTTTTACCTATATTGTACATTGAATACAAAATGCTACTCCTTCGCCATTTCTAACCCGATTTCGATTCCGTTTGCTTGGTGATGGCACTAGGTGAGGGCTTCAAAACTTCTACACAGAATTTTGACCTTTGACTTCTTTGACCTTGATTTTTTACCTATATTGTACATTTTGCCACTAAATGCTACTTCCGGCGGGGACATATGTTACGCATCGCGTAATTTCTACTTTTCCTTGTTTTGAATTCGGAGTTAACCCCACATGAAATTAAATATCAATCAATTATCATAAATTACATTATTATTACAATAACTTACATTAAATGTATGATGGTTCTCTATCGATATTTACTTTAAAATGGCACTAAGTTTGCAAATTATCAGGCTTTAAACCTGCAAATGGGATCCTCTACCATTAACAGGACAATAGGTTACAATGTAGCTTTGCTTTGGCAGGATATTGTAATGACTATTAGTCTTTTAAGTCCTTGAATCATCTCTGGAATGTAATCAGAAATGTAACTTGAATGTAATTGAGCCCACCCATGATCCCAAAGGATATAAATCAACAATTTTGAAACATGCCCAGGTGTGGTGGAAGAGGGAGCATACTTACATACACATCTTTCAACATGAGAGTACATATGCAAAACCATAAATGAGACTGGGCTCATACATTCTAGATTTCAATAGTGACACCCCTGCCAGGCCAAGGTACAGAGGTCATTTATTTAATGATGACCAAATGAACAAGATATATCAATTGGCAGTAGGTGATACACATTTCAAGCGTCTACGCAAAAGGCCACCCCCCAAAAAAATATGTTTGCTTGACCTTATTAAAAAGTACAAATTACCAAAATCCAAGAGGGTAGGTATTTTGTTGTTTTCTTTCATCTGTTTTTCTTTAGGTATTTATGTTTTTAAACACATTTTTCATTTTGCGTTAAAAATAGATCACAAATTTGTAGAAGATGAAAACTGTGGGAAAAAAAATTGAAATAGTATAAAATAAATAAATAAAAAACCCGAGCCAAAATTTCCAGGATTTTCTGTTGGTCGCAAAGGGCATACAATTTTTTTTTTTTTTTTTTTTTTTTGGGGGGGGGGGGGGGGGGGGGGGGCCTAACCATAGACTGCCACACCCTTGGCATCCTTACTGTTCAGTAAGAGACCGGAGAAAGTGTTCTCCATCAATGTCCATCTTCACCTTTTTTATTTTCAAGGTGAGCAGCTCCTTCTCTAGCTCCAACTTCGCCTGCTCCGCTTGAAGTTTCTTGAATTTCTCCTGAGAGCACTTTATCTCCCATTCCAGGTATGTGTTGTAGAGTTGGCCCTCTGACTTACGCCTCTTGTTTGACTTCCCAGGCAGTGAGGCAACAGCTGCTGCCGGTTGCAAGGGGTCTCTAGCTGCTGATGGTTGTGGTGGGGCTCCAGCTGCTGCCAGTGGCAGGGGGGCTCTAGCTGCTGCCAGTTGTGGTGGGGCTCCAGCTGCTGCTGGTGGAAGGGGGGCTCTACCTGCTGCCCGTTGCAAGGAGGCACCAGGTACTGTAGGTGGCAGGGGGGCTCTAGCTGCTGATGGTTGTGGTGGGGCTCCAGCTGCTGCCGCCAGTGGCAGGGGGGCTCTTGCTGCTGCCGGTTGTGGTGGGGCTCCAGCTGCTGCTGGTGGCAGGGGGGCTCTTGCTGCTGCTCGTTGTAAGGAGGCTCCAGGTACTGTCGGTGGCAGGGGGGCTCTAGCTGTGAGAGGTTGCGTAGGGACTCCAGCTGCTGGTGGTGGCAAGGGGGCTCTAGCTGCAGCTGCCGGTTGCGGGGGGGCCCCAGCTGCTACCGGTGGCAGGGGGGCTCCAGCTTGTGGTAGTGGTGGTGGTGATGGTGGTGGGGCTCCAGCTGCTGGTGATGGGGCTCTCCTATGTGGTGGTGGGACTTCAGCTGATGATGCAGCTTGTCGGACTGGTATCAGTCCACGCCTGCAAGAAAAGTGAGAAATCACAAAATTGTTTTAATAATATTGCCATATTTCCACAAACAGTAAACTGTACAAGTTGTAGCTCTGAGAGCTTTTACAAGATTTGAATAATATAATGCCTATTTTGGGCGAATTGAGGGAAATTTAAAATGATTATTAATAAAAATACATAATTTTGAAAATTTACGTGGGGGGGGGGGAATGCCCCCCCCCCCTTCCCCTGCTGCATACAGCCATGCTTTAATAGCGTGTACCTGATTCATAACTACACATATCCCATTGTTTATGTCATACGTCCCATTCAAGTTGTATGATCAAGGGAGCGGTGGTTATTGTTTCGGTTCTACATTCATTTTATTAATCATTTGACACAATTTTCAGGATTTCCACTTAATAATAGTAGTATTGACTGGCCTTCAAACAGCCAGACTATATCTTTACCCTCTCTGAAATCAAATTTTGCCCACAAATATTGCTTGGGCAATATTTGATTTCAAATCGGGCAATATAGTCTCCTATCTCTTACAGGCCAGTCAATATTATCATTAAAAAGGTACCATTAACAAGTCATTTTTTAAAAAGAAATTTCCCTTTATACAATAGGCCAACTATGACAAAAATCAAATCAATAAACTAGTACGGATATTTTTTAATTTCACATTTCATTAAATTTTATTAAAATACAATGATAGTTTTATTAAATTGGATATAATTTTTAAAAAGAAAATTAGATATTTGATGATTATAAAGGCAATTCATCAAGGAGTCATGATTTGCTTTGATACTGCTATTTTGTATCTAAAATGATTTAATTTTTATTTTTTTATTGTTCAGTGGGCCTTCCCCCCAAAAATGAGCGTTATCTGCACTTTGCAAGTTCTAATTATTATCAATTTGTTACATTGTAATTCTTATTTGAGTTCCAAGCGTGAAAGTTGTTACAAATATTTATTTGAAAGAGCTTTATCAAATACTGAACAAGTTTTATTTTTTTGAAGTTAACTTACCAAAACCATTTCTGTGCTTTAACCCTTCCTTATGAATATTCGAATGAGTTGGTTATATCATAGCAACACAATTTGTAATACCATCATTACAATGTGTTAGCAGGAAATGCTCCCCCCAGAATGTGACATATTAAAATTTCATTTATAAATGTTTATTAAATTTTCATACATGTATTCCCCTAAAAAAAAAATTCTGTAGATCTTATACATCTTGTACATTAAATTTTGAATCACTTTGTACTGATACAGTGCAAATTCAATAGAAAGAGATTTGACATAACAAAATATCGGATAAAGAAATATATATACACCTATATTTCTGAGATAAAAATGAAATTATTATTTTTTTTTAATTATTTCTTGAATACTGATATAATGTAAAACATGATATATTCGCGGCATGAATTTTTCGCAAATTGGAGCCGACAGCCTTTTTCATGGCATTAAATATTCTCCAAGTGCCACAGGCATTCAATGCATATAGTGTAAACAAGGACTTTCGCGTGCATTTTAATTTCGCGAATCTTGGCGCTCGTGAAATTAAAGAGCACGCGAAAATTCCTCGTTTTACAGTACACTGTAACAGAATATTAATACAATAACCCAAATTTCCTTGTTAAGAGGTCCTTGTTATAAAGACTTTACACAATATCATACTCATTGATGATTGGATTTTATTTTTTACATAACAAAACAAGAAACTCAGGTTCACTCCAAGAGATTTGGTTGAAAAATAACTTACAAGGAATTTGCTCCATTGAGGATGCCAATCAAGGCTGCTGAGTTGGCTCCAATGGCATTCTCAACTCTCTCGTCAATGTCAGTCATTACACAGACCGGTCCTCCACCACCTCAAATCAACATGAGAAAAACAGAAGACACAGGTGACGATAACTTTGTAAACATATAGTCTACGTCCTGCCGATTTCAGATGAGAATCACTTCATAACAAGCTCTTGAGCTAAGTTTGCATGTGCGTGTGTGTGTGTGTGTGTGTTTGTGCGTGTGACATTACTTTTTAGACAAGGCAGATACCTCCTCTCATTATTGCATTGGCCCCCAGGTTATAAGGAAATTTTAAAATGTCTAGTAAAATAAGCCAGTTCAGAGCTCCAGTTTGAGCATGAGCAGAAAAAGGTCATTTGTACCGAGAGACAAGCTGGTTTTTTATTTCACTGAGATAAGCAAATGTAATGTTATGATTATTCGTGGAATCCTTATAAATAGTGCCTGACAGTACATCCACCTGACAGCAAGCCTGGTATTTGGCAATGTTAACAGAAAAAGATTGTTAATGTATTCAAAACAGCACAATGAAATAGATGCTTCCCAAAGTGTTGATTGACAAACCATCCTGGTCACTTCATCTACACAGGTTCATTCTTTGTTAGAATACGAGTTCCATAAATTGCTACGTTGGGCAAGCTGCTGCATTATGTCACTTTGAATTTAGTTAAGTGCCTAACCAACTGCGAAAAATGAAAGGTCATTTGTACCCATGTGCACATGAGCTTTCTCCGAACTGGCTTATTAATTTAATGTCCTCAAATATATGTTGATCAGCTATAAATTTGACTGGCTGGAGTCTGGGCCATTATATATTATGCATGAAGATCTTTTTCCTTAACACCATACACTTGTTATTTGCAAATATTCAAATTTTTGGCCCAAGCCTATATCCAAATACTTTAAACTGACATTCTAGCTTGCGAAACAATTCATTGACGATCACATGAACCGACGAATCCATCAAAAATGGTCAACATATTGGATTTTCACTTTTTCCCATTTTTACATAGTTCAGATAAAATTGCAAGTACAATTTGGCCCTGACCGTGAATCGAAACATGTGTATGTACTATGTGCGCGTGCCTCCAAACCTGCATCATAAACATAATATACACACACATGCTCGCCCACACACACACACACGCACACACATGCATATACATTGTACGTATATTACTATATACAAACACAAACACACACTAATACACGCACAAAAACATACACATACACATACACATTCACACAACCACACATATACACACACTCAGACACACTCATACACATATATACACATACATGTATATGCACACACACATACAAACACTCGAACACACACACAAACTAAACACTAACACACACACATGTAGAACTCACCATACACACAGACACACATGTACACATACACACTGTATACGCACACGTACACATGCATAAATGCACACGCATCAGACACAAATGCACACACATACACACATGGACACAAACACACACGTATCATATACACTTGTAAGCACACTAACAGACACATACACACATACACATACTGACACACACACACACAAACACACACACACATACACTGAAACACATACACATACACACATATGCATATAAACACACAAATGTATACACTCACACGTAAACATTCACACAAACACAGAAACGCTCATAAGTATGTTAGACGAGCGATTTCACCTTTGTGACGGCACGCACTAAACTGCGATCGGGCGTCTGACGATGAGCAAGACTAAAGACTGGAAAGTAGGTTAGGGTTAATGTTACGGTTACGGTTAGGGTATAGGGTAGGGTTAGGGCACGTGTACACTGTTGGCTATTATGTACAACCATGGACCTACTATACATGGACTAGAAACGAAGGTCTTTTTTTGATCCCATCATCACCGCTGCCACCTGATTATGTGCATCTTAATGCGTACATTCAGGTGCTGGGATAATGACGCTTGTGCAATCGTGCATGGTCATTGACAAAAGAACCATTTCCCTCATTGCAGTCTTATTTTGCTGAGGTACCTTTTCTGACTCAACTGCCTTTGAATAAATACCGATGAAAGGGAGCAGCAAACCCGAAAACATGACAGTTTTCCTGCCACAAAATTGAAAATTACTGAAGTGGACACTTGTGGACAAGCATGAAACATGGCTTAATGACAAGACATACATGTCATCTACGGTTACTGTCCATGTTTACTCTGGAACAATGTGCGAAAAATGAGGGAAATTAGATTACAAATCACAATCAACCTGTCAAAATAATTGCTTTCTCTTGTAAAGTACGCGCATTTCACAAATGAAATTACTTGAGCGATAATTCCCCAATGTACACTACAACTGCACATGCATTTTTCTTGATTTAAGAGAATTACTATCTTCTGCGCATCAGTTTTTAGATTTATCAAAGCGTCGTCTTGTTTTTATCCAGGCTGGTTGTCGGCGGTGATGGTAAGATCAAAGCAGGAAAGCACGCTTAAAATGTTTTTGTGACGCTTTTGACAGAAACAGGTGCATGAATTACTTAACGAGTGATGAATGTCCATTTGTAGTAGGTCCATGGTACAACTGTGTGGTACACAGCACAGGTGGGACTGAGAAAAATGGAAAAAAACAAATCTGTGAATTCTCTCCAAGTGAAAATGCCATTGATATTTGATTTTACCAAATGAAGTTGATGTCCGAGGTACACCCAAACACTGTTATTTCTGTTCCTGCTTTTCTACTTTTATTTGACTAAAAACATACCAGTTACAAAAAATATCTGACAATACAGTCCAAAACCTTTTACAAACCAAATCATTCTTGACTTATACTGCTTCACATTTATCTTAAGTTTTATTGAAATTGAAACATTGAATATGTCAATGACTGCTTTTTTAAGGAAAAAGCAGAATTTCTTTTTCTTTTTTCATTCAGTATTAGTTCACTACAGAACTTAATGCCAAGCAGCCATAGGTGTAATGCAATTATACCTATGCCTGCAGAGGTGGGGTTAGGGATAGGGTTAGGGCTAGCATTTGCCACTTTTACATGTAGTCTCTAGTCTCGCTCATCATTTGCTATCCAATGCAATCTTAGTGATTCGACGGTTCGAAGATCATGCACATTAACTTCCCGGTCTGTAAACCATTGAATCATTACATTTACCACAGTGCATGTAACGAGGTTCACTTTACATTGCTGAAGTAATCAAATTTTTGACTGTATAAGGTTTATACTACCATCATAGTAAGCAGCAGAATTCAGGCTTTCTTACAAGGGATATTCTTTATAGCATACAGTTCATTTTATATGTACAAAACAAATACGAAACCCGCCCAAACTTTATCCTCCTTTTCCTCGAAATTGTGTTTGCGCCCAACAGGGACCAATTTGTTGGTTCGTGTGATTGTCAATGAATTAATGGTGATAAATACATACACCATTCCATGTCTATATGATGCACATCACAACACAATGTATATGTGATCCTGTCATCACTGCCACTTGAGTCTTGACCAGGGGGGTCAAGCCCTGCCATTTTGTAAAAATAAATTGAACGCACAAATAGAGGGTCACTGAATAATTCATTTTGTTAGATGATACGCGCAATAACTGTTTTAATTACTGCGACGCAATTTGAAAAACTGTTGGGTCAGCGAACTGCGAATGCTCACGTGATCACAGGTAAAGAAAATAGGTCACAGGTTTATATCGAATTTGTAAACAAATTATCATTCATGATTACAAATTACACACACACAAAACTAACCAATGTCATTACTGAATGCCTGAGCCTCGTTCTTGATACGTGCTGGTCTTATTGTTGTGCGCCACACACAACGCAGCTACATGTATGCCCGTGACGTCACCACCGTCCACTAACAATGAATTATTCAGCTATTCAGTGACCCTGTGCGTTCAATTGATTCCAGTGGGCCGGTCCGAGAACAATGCTTAACATGCTGACGTATCACAAAGCTTTCCGTCTAGTAATTTTAATTGATATGTCTATGGGCTTGACCAATAAATATGTCAGATTCGATTAGTCAGGGAACTTCACTTTTTTCATTGACATTTGTTGGTCAGGAGGGGAATTGTGAACGAGGGCTGTGGATATTTACAATCTGTATCAGTACAATTTACAAACTACAATTGTACATTGCCTCACAACGTGGAATTGGGACCTAAAGAAATGCTTCAGGGCCCTGCTGTGGTAGGAAATGAAGAACTATTGTCAATACCGGAAAAAAAAAGTGAAATTCCTCGACCAATTCGACATATTTATCGGTCAACACTGCCACGCCACTAACTTCAGGCTATACCGGCTAACCCTAAATCTAACTTAGACAGTATATTATTAAACTCTTACAAATACCGTACATCTACATGTCCCAGTTTCCGTTCAGCAGTTTGTAGTTGTAAAGTGATACATACCGAAGAAAACGTGCATAATTTAATTTGCATAATATGTGCAGTATGCGGTCAATGTGCACATACAAAAATATTTAGAAGTTCATCAATCACACATCCAAAATACTCTGTGAATCTTAAGATTGAGATCTAACGGTCACTAGTTCTAGACCTAATTCTAACTTGTTAAACTGTGATTCCTCAATTACACTGTAGAAAATACAAAAATCACATTTGTTTGAAAATGGAATCGAACAAGCTGCATTGATCATTTAGAAAGTATTCCTGAAACAGATATTCAAAAATGAATGGAAGCACCACACATTACTTCATTACCGATTACCCTTGACTTGTATTTGGCCATTTTGTGCATGCATAGGCTAACAATACTAGATCTATAGCCCGTTACATATTCAATGTTGAAAAAAAAAATCAAATGTAGAATGAAAACTTAGCTTTATTTCTTTGCTGAACGAGATCCGAAGAACCCTCAAACTAGTATCACTCAGAACAGGAGACTAGAGTCTACTAGTATGTGGGTTACATGTACTGTAGTTTAATCACAGCATGCAGCTGCACAGGAGCAACTGATGATGCATGATGCAGAGGCTTTCACCGAACACCCTATGAACCCAACTGGGGCAGCGCTGCCAGTGGCCCGCGTGCAGGATGACTGACAGAGTGATGGTTGAATTGCGCCTTGAGCCCGAGCTGTACTGACAAATCCAACAATCGAAAGATAAGCTGATACAAATCGTCCTCGCTTGCTGGAAGTTTTGACGGAGTAGTCTAGACCTAACTTGTCTTTAAAAGTAAAATTGATACTGTATGCAGCCGACAAAAACCGTGATTTGTGAGCAGTTTCACAGACAGCGCAGAGCTTCAGGTCGATCGTGAAAAGGGCTAAAATTGCTGTGCGCAAGCGCAAGATTTGACCCAATTTTGACCTTTTCTTGTTATTCTTACTGCGCCATCTACGATTTGTTCCATATGTTCCTCTCTACATTCACGTAACATATTACTTATATATCACCTCATTATTCCAATAAATCAAATAAATCAACATACCTGTCTTTGACATCTCCTGTCTTTCCTGGTAACGGTGCTCTTTCATAGTGCTGGAAAGGTTGTTCCATTTTTTTTTAATCTCGGGCACCGACCTCCTCACCCTTGATACAGCATTCACCCTGCTGGTGATTGCCGCCCAGGCCCGTTCTTTATCTTTATGTGTCACGGTCTGGCCAAGTTTAGGTTTTAGGACGGCCTCGAACTCCCTATACCCCTCCACCAGCTCATATTTCTCCACTTCACTGAAATTCTTTTTTCTTCTCTCGTCGCCTTCCATCATCTTCGATAGCTATGATCTCCGAGTAGGAATACATACGTTAGACAAGGTTTGTGCGAAAAACAATTAACACGTAATTTCCCATAGGAAATCGTCGCACAGCGCAGCGGTGATCGTCTGCCCATTTTGGCCAAGACATCGCGCAAAAATTGTGACGTCATAAGTAAAAAACTTATCTTCGGGCGATGTCATCGATCTTCGCTAAGTTTAAGCCAAATCTTTGCTCAGCATTTGAATACGACTTAAGTAAACTACTTAGCCAAGTAAAATCCTAAGCTCAATAACAGACTTAACTTAAGTATGGATTTGAATACCGGCCCAGGACCGAATGTGCATAAAAAAGGGAGCTTTACGCGCGGACGCGACGCGCGCGGATTTTCAAATGGAAACGAACAAGATGACGCACGGTTCTACGCACCGGCTCAGAACATGCCTACTGTTTTTTCCCCTCATTGAACATCCGCGCGTCGATCTAAAATCTAGTAAAGGCGCTAATTCCTGTAAACAGGTAAAGAGCTTAATTATAAGGAGTTCGTCCAACCCACCCCGCAGAAGAGGTTTAACCCGACAGGGTGGTAAATGGGACCTCCATAAACATCCCCAGGTAGTATGTGATTCCAAATTGTGGTATCAGTAGAATATTACAGGCCACTTTTCAGGATTACTGATGGAACAAACGTGAAAGAGCCTGCGCACGTCAAGACTATCACACGTACCACTAGCACTGCAACAGGCAACAGTACCACTGGTGCGTATAGTAATCTTAGCGCACGCAGACTTTTTCTTCGACAAACAAGGGTTTTGCCTGCAAACTAACTTTTCACGCCTAGCTGGAGTGGGTGTAGTGCATACTTTCTAGCCGTTATTATTTCGTCTTTATTTCTCCGACAGGAAGCAAGCCGAGTGAGAGCGCATATACCCAGTGATTGCGAGCCCCAAACCGTTTTTCTTTTTTCTGTCGCAATCACTGAGTATGTGCCCTCACTCGGCTTAGCGCAATGCAGTGGGCTTCTCCACATTACACAATCTGCAACTCAGAGACATAAAGAGGAAATAAAAACGACTAAAAATTAGACAAGGGTCAGTGACGCCTGTCGCTATTGGGGCACTAAAAATGACAAAATTATCACAGTTTTTGCAATCATTTCATGAAGACTTCATCAAAACTCCATCAAACTATGTTGCTAGAGATGTCAGAAATGCAGTGGAATATATTCTAAAGTATGATATTGTGCATGGTTACCATGGTAACCGGATGCCCACACGTGAATGGCAACCCCCAAGATGCCTCCTACTGCTGCAAACTCTGATATTTTAGATGCAATAAAACACATTCTTTTTGATTATCGTTAAAAAAAGTTTTCTCCTGCTGCCATGGCAACAAGTATTATCCAATCAGAATTCAGCTGCCAATAACCTAACAACTATTGAAAGTAACCTTGACAGATTTGACCAGATTACGTGTTATCTCTATGGGAGTGCAGTTTTTCTCCAAATGAAAATTGACATGACAATCTTTATCCAAGACTAGCTCACTTAATGCTTCGGTGAATTTCTTCCATATTTTAGTATGTTCTAGCTGAGACTTTGGGCTATCGTAAGTGTGCCCTTCGTTTTTTGATACCATGTCGGGATCACGTCAATAAACTTGGTTGAAATTAAAGATTATCTTCGATGTATTTTCATATTCGTTTCTTTTTGCAACTTTCTTTGCAATAACTCAAGAAAAACAAGCTTTATCAGCCCAATATTTTGCACATGTTTAATACATGTCACGTACATTATTTCATAAAATAACAACTACTTGATCGGACACCATCTTGGGTATGTAAATTAGGGTCAAAGGTCATAAAAGTTTTATCCTCTATCTTGGTGAATACATGTCTTATCTTTCCCATATTTTGCTCACGTAAAGACCATGTTACCAGAATTGTTTCACAAAATAACTACTTTTTGCTCAGATGCCATCTTGTCGTTGCAAAGTGGGGTGAAAGGTCATATGCACTTTTTTCTCTATCTTCGTTATGACGTGTTATCTCAATGGGAGGAAATTTTTCCAGATGAAAATTGACATGATTGTCTTTATCGAGCACTACCTCACTTACTGTTCGGTGAATTTCTCTCAGATTTTAATATATTGTAGCTGAGACTTTGGTCTATCGTTATGCGTCCTTCGTTTTTTCATAAAACGTCGAATTCATGTCGAAAAACTTCACTAAGTGCAAAGCTGAGCTTCCATGTATTGTCATATTTCTTTCTTTTGGTAACTTTCTTTGCTTTAACTCAAAAGAGACGTTCCCTATCACCCCCATATCTTGCAAATGTTTAGTTGATGCCACGTACATTATTTCATAAAATAACAACTACTTTATCGGACACCATCTTGGTTATGTAAATTAGGGTCAAAGGCGAAAAATGTTTCATCCGGTATCTTGGTGAATACATGTCCTATCTTTTCCACATTTTGCACAAGCAAAGACCATGTTACAAGAATCATTTCACAAAATAACCACTTTTTGCTCAGATGTCATCTTGGGTGTGCAGAGTGGAGTCAAAGGTCATATTATATACTTCATTATGTATCTTCATTACTGTATACGAAATTCGGTACCACAGATGGCAGACCTGACTCCCTTTTCTAAATGAGAATCCAAACGTCACACGGCCAATGTCCCCTCAACACCGATGAAACCTGTATGGTCATGCCTATTTGGATCAGGACTCAGATCATTGATTTCCAAACAGATCGGATCACCTAATTTGTCAGTGTTGACAAATTCTAAGTCTAGTTTCTCTTATTACTGAACGATTGTCTTTAATTGTAACAAATTGTCTTCTATTTCCTAAATAACTCCTGAACCACTCCAAGGCCTTCCCACGTATTCCGTAATGTGATAACTTGTGAAGTAGAATATCATGATCAACTGTGTCGAAGGCCTTGGAGAAGTCCAATAAAATAGTAATTAGGTGATCCGAGTATCCTCTCGGATCACCTATTGTATCTGTACGGATTCTTTCTTCTTCTTCTTCTTTCTTTATTTCTCCCCAAAAGTTGTGCAGAGGTTAGCTCAGAAAGTACTCTGCCTATCAATTTCAAACTTATACCATGTATGTATCGTGTCCCAAAGACGGCAATCGAACTAAAATCAAAGTGATCAGTCGACCGTGACGTCACTATGACGTCATTATATGAAAACACATTTTCAGTCATATCTCATTAATGGAATGAAGTTTTTCAATGAAATTTACGTCACATATATTTCAAGTTATGCACATTCTACTCATATTCTCAAAATTTACATTTTCTCTTAGTACGTGCGCGTACGCGCGCGTTGAAATATTTGTATGCTCAAATCGAGCTCAAATTTTTTTTTGCACACGTTTCAGACCATTTGGAGCATTTTTTGAAAAATTGAAAAAATCGGACGGACGCGTACGCGCGCGCGCATATACGCACGCACAGCTTATATGCAATAGAAATTTCCCGTTTTTTCACACGTATCGGCTGCCTGAAATGTCAAGGAATATTTCTACCAAGTTTCAAGTCAATCCGACTCAATATGACGTCATACGGGCCCGTCAAAGTTGAAATTCCGCGCGCGCGTCAATGGCGATATACAGTACAACTATGCCAAAAAACTGCCAATTTTGAATCCGATTTTACTCGTCAGGATGGACGGTGACCCCCCATTTTCTATACATATTTTGAAAACTGATGAGTTGTACATGTCATTTCATGGGTTGGCAACGCTGACAAAATGATTAAAAGATATCAAATTTCTTAATAAAGTAAAAAAAGTAAATTTTCAAAATGACGTCATCAAATTTCAAGTTCATTCGAGCGTATCTCACTAGTCCTTTGTCAATTTTCACCCAGATTTCAGTATGATGTAGCTTATTTAATGTTCTTTCAAACATAAAATTACAGTGTTCTGATTGGATAACAGTATCACCTCGTAAAAATGGATTAAAAGTAATCTTGTCAAATTTGACCAGTTTACGTGTTATCTCTATGGGAGTGCAGTTTTTCTGGAAATGAAAATTGACATGACTATCTTTATCGAGCACTAGCTCACTTAAGCTTCGGTAAATTTCTCCCAGACTTTAATATGTTGTAGCTGAGACTTTACGCTACCGTAAGTGTGCCCTTTGTTTTTTCATACGATGTCAAAATCACGTCAAAAAATTGGGTTGAAATTCAGGCTTATCTTCGATGTATTGAGATATTTCTTTCTTTCTGCAACTTTCTTTGCAATAACTCAAGAAAAACGGCCTCTATCACTTCTATATTTTGCACATGTTTAGTTCATGTCACGTGAATTATTTCATAAAATAACAGCTACTTGATCGGACACCATCTTGGGTATGTAAATTAGGGTCAAAGGTCATAGGTGTTTCACCCTGTATCTTAGTGAATACATGTCTTATCTTTCCCATATTTTGCACACGCAAAGACCATGTTACAAGGATCATTTCACAAAATAATCACTATTTACTCAGATGCCATCTTGTCTGTGCAAATTGAGGTCAAAGGTCATATGTACTTCTTTTTGTATCTTCGTTATGACGTGTTATCTCTATGGGAGGGAATTTTCTTTAATGTGAAAATTGACATGATTGTCTCTATCGAGCACTAGCTCACTTACCCTTCGGTGAATTTCTCCCAGATTTTAATATATTGTAGCTGAGACTTTGCGCTATCGTTTTATTTAATTCGTTTTTTCATACGATGTCGGAATTACGATAAAAAATTGGTTGAAATTAAAGCTTATCTTCTATGTATTGAGATATTTCTTTCTTTCTGCAACTTTCTTTGCAATAACTCAAGAAAAACACGCCCTATCACCCCCATATTTTGCACATGTTTAGTTCATGTCTCGTACATTATTTCATAAAATAACAACTACTAGATCGGACAACATCTTGGGTATGTAAATTAGGGTCAAAGGTCATAAATGTTTCATCTTGTATCTTAGTGAATACCTGTCCTATCTTTCCCATATTTTTCACACGTATAGACGATGTCGCGAGAATCATTTCACAAAATAACCACTATTTCATCAGATGTAATCTTGGGAGTGCAAAGGTGGGTCAAAGGTCATATGTATTCATTGCTGTATCTTCGTTATTCAGTGTATACAGAATTTGGTACCAAAGATGGCAGATATGACTCCCTTTTCTAAATGAGAATGCAAACATCACACGGCCAATGTCTCTAAACACAGATGAAACTTGTATGGTCATGCCTATTGCGATCAGGACTCGAATCATTGATAAAAAAAAATCGGATCACCTTAATTTGTCAGTGATGACAAATTACAATCTCTAGTTAAATGAGAGTGATTATCAATTGAGTGAGCCACTTGATCAACAAAATAAAGAGCATGAGTTGTATTATGCTTCTCTCGAAAACCAAATTGAGAATTAGTCAAAATATTATGCAACTTCAAAAAATTAATAGTTCTCTTATAAATGAGTTTCTCTAAAACTTTGGACAACGATGATAATAGTGAAATTGGACGATAATTACTGACCTCAGACTTGTCACCCTTCTTAAATAATGGAATTACTTTGGCCAGTTTCATCTTATCAGGAAACACACCATTAGAAATTGATAAATTAAAAATCTGAACAAGTGGATCAGCAACTGAAGATATAACACCTTTAAGAATACAATCATCTATATCATCATAACCAGAACTCCTCTTGTTCTTAAAGGAAGATACAATATCCATAATTTCATGCCTATTAGTTGGAGTAAAATAAACAGAATTGGGATTACACTGACCTAGATATTCAGTAAAATGATGCTCTGACCCAGGGGTATTTTAAGCGTAATTTTCACCTATCTTTGAAAAATAAGAATTGAAAACATTTGCAATGTGAACAGGGTCACTGATGATTTCATCATTCAACTTGATATTATCAATAGCTGAATGTTTACTCGAAACATTCATAGCTTGCTTTAAAACATTCCAAGTGGTTTTCATATCAAACTTATATCTTTGCAATTGCTTAAAGTAATATTTTTTTTCTTTTCGGAACGTAAAACCATAGTTAGGGTACTTTTATATGAAGTGTATTTATGTTTTGATCGCTCATTTTTTCCAATTTGTATCTATAATATAATCGATTTTTCCTGTTAATCGACCTAAGAATTGATTTTGAAATCCACGGTAACCTAGATGTCTTTTTATAATCTGGTTTCTTTTTTTGCTTTGGAATTACATTATCCAAATGAAAATTGAATGTTTCCATGAAATAATCAAAAGACAAATTGATGTCATCACTTTCAAATACTTTGGACCAGTCAGCATTTTCGAGAACCGCATCAAGACTAGCTAACTTTTCAGACAAAACTTTACGACTTAATAAAGGAGATCTAAAAAAAAATAATCATAATTGGATAATGACCAGTCATATCTGAAAGAATTATATAAGAATCAGTAAGGGGTAGGGTGTTACAAAACAAATTATCAATAAGGGTGGCGAGTGATCTGTGACACGAGTGGATTTCGAAATAAGCGGAAGAAAAGAGGACAAGAATGTCTGAAGAAACTCGTGTGCGACAGTATCATTTCCCGACTTAAGTAAGTCAATATTAAAATCGCCGAGAAAGAAATAATCCTTGTTTTTAAAAACAGGGGATTTTACCAAATCAGAAAGGTAAGTTAAAAAATCCTTGATATTGGAGTTGGGAGGTCTGTACATAATGCCTACCACAATATTTCTAATTCCTGGTATGTAAAAAAAAAAAAGGATTCAACAATATTATCCATTCTCGAAATATCATCATGAACAATGCATTCAAAAGTATGCGATATATAAAATGCAACACCTCCACCACTCTTATCGGGCCTATTATTGACAAACATTTTATAGCCGTCAATCGAAAAAAAGATTTCAGAGTTGGAATTTAACCAGGTTTCACTTAAACCAATAACAGAGAATGACTGATCAGCATCAGTCTCCAAAAATAATTTGAGCTCATCAAAATGTTTGTTCAAACTCCGAATATTTAAATGCAACAAAGAAAATGCATCATTAGAAAAGCTATTACACATATCTTTACATTGATTCCCCGTAATATAATTACACGACATATTTTCAGTTAACTCTTTACTGAAATCAGAGGGCAATTCATTTACGGAAGAATTTAAGTTCTCAGCGACAGAATTGTCATAAAACGTTGATCGTGAATAAGATACTCCACCAACTGAATCTGATTCTAACCTTATTTATTTATGGCTGCATAAATACAGAAAAGGCAGTCGGCTGGCAGTACATCTGATTTGATTCAACAAGGAAACAGGAGACCGTCAGCATAAGCATGGCTTGACAGGGCTCATGTCCTCATTAGGAATGTAGCTTTAATAGGTTTGCCTCTCACGAAAGGTTTTTTTTTTTTAACCACATTCACTGCAAAGGATCATAATAATAGCAAAGACATTTATCACACTGCATCTGGGAGTGAATGTACATGGAGGATACTACACTACTAAAAAGGTACACCTTGCTCTGTTTTTTTTAATGGAATAGTACAAGATTTCTATCGATTTGGTCAGGAGCACGCCATAATGCACAGTGTAGTCTCAGCTGTCCGTCGTATATGTGAAGCATTCTAACGTTTTTTCAAGACATTATACTTATGTTAATGAGGCAAACTCGGTTCAAAGCTTAACGCGTTAGTAGATAACTGAAGTTGATAAATTCTACAAACATCGCCTCCGCTGAAGGAGCAAATGGCACGCTTCTCATCATTAAAGGTCATTAATTACCTCGGCACTTATCCAGAACCATCCTGTGAAACGAACAGCCACTTCTAAGCTGTTTACTTATTGTAGATGTTATCGTTTTTTTTTTCTTTCGGATAAGCCATTGCTAAATCCGATGATTTATTATTTTCTTTCGTTCCTTTTCTTTTTCTTCTCCTTACAGAATCGCTTGAGAGAAAATGGCGAAAACAAAAATTTGCATGACGCGTAAGTGTACATGATACGGGTATTTTTGCCATTATCATAATCCATTATCTCATCTCTCTCCATCTCTCTCCCTCCCTCCCTCCTACTGTAAACTTTAATATTTCCCACTTAACTTCAAACGTGAAGTAAGGAATATTGGTAACCAGTCTTCGAGTCATTGCTCATTCATTGCTCACTCCAACACCTATCAAGAAGCACGTAGGAATTTGAGTTGAAATGCAAGGATGGACCTCGTCTTGAAGACTCTGGTTCTGTTACTCCTCGGATCTTTTTCATCATCAGCCCCTGTCAACGGTCGTGATTATGACGGGTAGGACTTTACTCTTCTCTGTTTTTGAATCCGTTTTGATTTAACGAAAAAACAAATACCTAAAACAGGGCTCCACACTAACGGTGGCCCGGTGGCCCGGGGCCACCAAAAATGAAAGTCGGGCCACCAAATTTAAAAAAAAGGGCAAATTTGGTGGCCCGCCTCGGGCCACCAAAATTTTTTGAAAAGTATGTCAATAAATTCGTATCTTTTTGCGCCGGAAATTAGCAGTTAAATTTGTTTAAAGGATGGAAGAAAAGGACTGAATGAGGGCCTGAGAGTGAGTGTTGGAAGTTTGTTGAAGTTTATTTATGAGAAGATAATTATGTCCAACTTCTAATTCTTACTATCATAAAACTTAAGTATTTGACTCATTAAGAAAAAAAAAAGATCTTTAATGTGTTTTATCGTTGTTTTTTCGGGACACCAAATTTTTCTCTCGGGCCACCAAAAATTTGAAATTTAGGATTTTGGTGGCCCCATCGGGCCACCAAACAAAAAAGTTAGTGTCGAGCCATGCCTAAAACCATCATGTAGGTCCTACTGTATATAAAATGTGCACCTGACTTTGAGATAGATGGAATGAATGGAGATACCATGTTTGCACGCGAATTTGTTTGCTTGGGGTATCATGTTTATGGCGTTTGAGGGATATCCTGCGTTGTTATTGTTTTGTTTTGTTTGTTTGTGTGTTTGTTTGTTGTTGTTGTTTGTTGTTTGTTTGTTTGTTTGTTTGTTGTTGCTTTTTTTTTTTACATCGGTGACATTCTGAGGTCTACCGCCCTGAGGTAAAGTGATATGGGGGAATTATTTCTATTTAAGCAAAACACCTTGTCCACAACGTTCCTACTGCCCTTTTAATCGATACAGGCCAGACGGGGAGATAATATGCTGTACGTTGTCTTTATGTTATACCTAAATCATCATATTTTATCAACCTTAATTATAAACATTATTTTCGTCATCACTACAAATATCGTTATAATTTATATCTCACATCACTGATATTCAGTAACTGCTCACAAGATCCGCATTCAGCAGTCGTACTTCTTTTCTTTTGATCTCTACATTGTGGTTTTATACCTTTCACTAAATTGTACGGAAATGAAAGCAAACAAACAACATCACACATGAACTTATAACAAGGTAAGTACAATGTAATATCTTACAAAGTGAGGTCATTTACTGTATTCTTTTTTGTTTGTTTGTTTCTTTCTTTATTTATTTATTTTTCTTCAGATACCAGGTGTGGAGAGTCATCCCATCGACGATCTACCAAGTCAAAAGTTTAATGAAGTTCGATCATGGTTTAGATGGACTGGATCTGGTGAGCTCATGTCCTAATAGAAAAAAGTACTTTAGTATGCTGACTCTATGAAAAGAAATAGTATCAAAGAAACAATATGGTTACAAAGAGCATTATTTTGTCGTGACTCTGGATATTCGTACCCGGCGGACGATCAATTATGAGTATCCGCCCCTGACTGCATCAGTTTGGCCCCTATCATCTGATACGGGCAAGGCATTATGGACTCGTTGCCGATAGTCCTGGGCAGGGAACTCATTCCGGTCGGTGACTGCCTCCAAGCACCTCTTGTTTCATTAGTTGCCAAGTAAAATGAAGCGCGAGGCAAAAAAAAAAACAAAACCAACAACTAAGTTTAATAGAAATCGGTATAAAGAAATTATGAAATCGCAATGTTTCATTTTCTTTTAAAGAAAAGTGATGTTGGTTCAGTTTGTATTATGACTTTACAAGAGGACGTGATGTCTTCACCTCAAAACCCCCCTAATTTCCATCCCAACACAATTAAACAGAAGTTCAAATCATACTAAGAATTTTAAACTCACTATTTACGACTTTGCAATTTATAGAATGATATGACGTGCAGGATATAATTGGTTCTCTTATGTAACAGAAATGAAATGTGAATTTTGTCCTTGGGCGAAATTGTCCTGTCATTAAACTTCCATATTATGAATACAATGTTAATAACTGCTTTCTGAGGAGAAAGGATACAACTTTTATTTACAACAATCATTATTTTCCTTTACTCTTTTCAAGATTTTGATTGAATTCAGCCCATGAAGTTTTATCTTGATTTACATTTTCACCTTTGGTTGCGTGTCCGTGTCCATAACATCACACATTCCTTTATCAATGATTATATAAGTTTGGATATACGACATTATTGCGTCCTCGATTTGAGGGCATGAGCAAAGTGGGATTTCTTGATCAAACGTAGAGTACCGCTATGATGGTTACAGTTCGTTATTCCAAAGGTACGTTAATTCAAAAAATGAAAGAATCGTTGAACCAAAGGTTCATTAGTACGAAAATGAGATATGGTTCATTATTCCGAAGGTTTGTTAAGCCTTATGGGTAGAATGCAGAGCATTTTTGCAGTTTTAAAGTCACATGATACAAAGGGACAACGTACACAGTATCGACACGTAAAGGTTAGCACGTTTTGAATTGTGGGGCTTATACTTGTGACAAAAGATAAAGATTTCTGCCTGGAAGTCACATTTTCAGACGACCACAACCTATTGTTAATTGCCAACAAAACAAGTTTGTATACTTCTCTGGAATATTGGAGACAAGCTCTGATTATTCACGGACAGTTATTTTTTTTTTTCTCTTTTACGATAAATTGACCCTTATCCGCACATCAGAATCTAATGCTTTCCATTTTGATATATGAAGTTACTCCCGACACACTTCCATTGCCGAGGGTTAATTCTATCTTTATCACACTCATCCACAAATAGAATTGCTCCTGTTTACCATTGAATTTCAACCTCAATGCAACATCTGTTCGTGTTTTTCGTGTGGGCTTGATCTCTCCGTGCCTTAAATGTGGCATGTTCATTGCGAACAGATACCAATATACTTCCTTTTTCCTGTGAAGAACGTACATCGTAGATAGAATTGCTTTCGTTTCAGATACTCTTCTGCCATGGTTTGTGTAAATAAAGTGTATGATCATCCTATTTCTTTTTTTACCTTTAAGACGGACAGAAATATGAAGCCTATGAACATATCGATTTTTTTTTCCATGAAAACCTGCCAAGATCGACTTTTGGCGGAAAGCAACTCCTTCGTCGGTGAACCGGCCAGTCGACATCATGGTGCCTCCTATGCTTTTCAATCACGTGCGGGATACGCTGACGTCACTCAACCTCGACATCGACGTCATAATTTCTGATGTGGGTGGTCTGATTGCCAGTCAGATGGCGGAGAATCTGGAGAGGCGCAAAGCACGCAAAGTGTCCCCGGGAGTCAGTTCGCTTGAGGACTTTGACTACACGAATTACCACACATACGATGAGGTGAGAATACAAAATATCGTCAAAGTAATATCGATATCATTATGTTTCGTTATGAAATGTTTATAATCATGAAACCGATCATGTGGTTACTGGTGTTAGATTTGATGACTGCCCTCTTTTGTCTTAATATGCCGCAAATGTATCTGGCCACGTTGCAGCTTATCTTATTGCCATGACTGATGTTCAAATCTGACAAAGTCTAAACCCGTCAATGTGCTTTGTTTCCTTTATACATCCTTGCAAAGTTTGGCAATACATGTATCTTTTTTTTCTGTAGTCCATGCCATGAAGAATGGTGATGCACGCGTCAAACCGGTCAAACTAATTATACATTATATTAGTATCTCAGATCCCATAGTATATATTCTTCCACGAGACATCGAATTTGTTTGTTTGTTTGTTTGTTTTTTATCGTTCCATATTCCACATTTCAACAAATACATAAAACATAAACATCACAATACAAAAGCCTGGATAAATTGTCACGTACAGCTTATAAGACAATAAAACATGTGAAATATGAGGAATCTACATAGAAGCATTGCTTGTAGGGTGTAGATTCCCAGATGCGGATGTGAGATTATTTCTTACTTGGGTATGTAATTAAAGGAATGACAATTTCTGAATTGGAGAAATATAAACGCCAAAAAGTAAAAAGAAAAAGAAAAAAGAAAACAATGAAAACAATGTCCGCGGCACAGACTTCTTGAGTGTTGCGTGATCACCCGAGCGAGGTACAAGTCAGATGCAGTGTACAATAGCAGAGATACCAAATGTGTACAAAGGAAGTTCAGGAGATAATACAGAAATCACGAGCGAGGCACATGTTACATAATCGATAATGTCAGTAATGTGAAGTATGAACAGAGAATATCAAGGAGGATTGAAGAATAGCTATAGATATGAATTCAGAAAAACTAGTTTAAGTTTATGTTTAAATGAATAAAGAGACTGAGATTGGATTATTTCTCTATCCAACTCATTCCAAAATTTAGGTCCTGTAGTGGTTATTGTTTTTAAAGCAGATACGGTTCGTACAGGAGAAAGATGAAAAGAATCTTTTTGTCTAGTATAGGGTAAGAATGAACTTCATTATTTTTGACAAACATCGAATTAGTGCAGTTCTTGAATTAGTGCAGTTCTTGAATTAGTGCAGTTCTTGAAATACTTGAATCTCATACAAATTCTCATAAAATGTTCTTATTTGTCTTTGCCATGCAGCTATTCGTATGCGTTGTTTCCCTTGACGCAACTTCGTCCGAGTAATGCATTTTAATGTAATCACAATACCTTCGATTATTATGTCTCTCAAATTGCTGTTATTAAATCTCAAATGCCGAATAATTGGTTTTAATGATACAGTTGTACTGATAATTATGTTTGTTTTATCGCTTACAACGGCACAGATCCAGCAATGGGTTGCCGACATCGTAGCAAAATACAGTGACATTACATCTCCTTTCGTCGTGACCCGCACCTACGAGGGCCGTGAAGTCAACAGCTTCCGGGTAAATACTATGCAAGTAACTTTGTGTATAATGATAGTGTTCATGATAGTGAAATAACGCTTCTGTGGTAGACTGTGTGAGTGAGTTTAGTTTTTCTGGGGTTTTTTATGACGATTTAGTCATCATCTTCTTCTGCTATTGTTAGTAAGTTAGTTAATTTGGTTGCTTTTTTTTTTGCTTGTTTGTTTGTTTGCTATATGTTGTTGTCACTAATGAAACGATTCTGTATCTCCACCGTAAATGCTGAGGTATTAGTTATGTTCAGACGGCAGGCCCTAACCTCGAGGTTTAGCTCTTGCCCCCTAACTACGACGTGTGTCCACACGACGAATCTTAACCTCGAGGTTACGAAACCTCGAGGTTAAGCTTCTGCCCCCCCCCCCGTAACTACGAGTGGGTCCCACTCGATGTTAAAACCACAAAACCGGAAGTTTCAGCCCACACTGCTAACAAGGCGTCTATTTATTCTATAGTCCAACCATGGTAGCTCCATGGTCCATAGCTCCATGGTCCAACCCTGTCGGACTCGCTTACACTGCAGAGATAGCACTGCACTGATGACTTTATGCCTTTATGAAGATATTCGTCGAAAACATTTTTTAGCGTCGGAGAAGAATATAGAATACAGTAGCGAGTTGTGAGACTGTGTCTATCTGGTAACTCTACCTGCTGTGATTGTTTTGATTTCCACCAGATACGAGGGAGGAACAGCCAGCCTGGCGCAACCCCGCCTCCAGCGGTCTGGTTCCAAGGCGGGATTCACGCTCGGGAATGGATTTCACCAGCTACCGTCATGTGGTTTACTGCGAAGGTAAACTACCTCATTTCGTCACTTGGGCGCCACAAGTATGACTATTACAAACAATATATTTACTGAGTGCGCAGGCGGATAGGGTCTTTTGATATTTTAAAGAGACCTTTTGTATTTTGCCAACATGGTAAATTCACGCTTGTTATCCTCTTCAAACTGTTACAGAATATAAACCAAGATCTTTAACAGACCTTAGATCTTACAGCACTGGAATGACATTTCATAACCTTTATAAAGAAGGTTGCTTCTCCGTTCTATAAAATTAGTAAACATTGACGTAATGTTCAAAACATGAATCCCAACTTCAACCAGGACTGTACAGTCCCTTTAAGCACTTGAATAGACCCTGCACTTCAGGGCATCTTTTCTTAGTTCACACTTTTCCAGAGTGTGTGCTTTCTTTCCAGCATTTAGTTAGGTTCGGGGAGTCCATTTGAATTGAGATATAGGCCTACGTCATTTTAAAGCTTAAAGTCTGATCTTTCAGAATCTGCCCTGAACTAAAAATTCATGTCTGCCGACTATTTGTTGGTTTTGTAAAGCAGGGTCACACATATTTATTTAGAGATAGAGAGAGAGAGAGAGACATAAATAATTATACGCTCATCTATTCATTCATTTCCCTTTCATTCCACATCGCAGTTACTTGAAGACTACGAAAATGGAGATGATTTGGCTGTGCAAATGTTCGATAACATGGACTGGTATATCACTCCTTCCCTAAACGCTGACGGCTACATTTACACTTGGACTCAGGCAAGTACATGATTTGTGAAGCAACATGAATAACTTATCATATTTTATGTTATTGTACTATCATGCTGTGTAATAAAGTAAACAGAATGACGTGCACTGGATAATGAGCCAGAACAGTCGACGTTTTGCTCCTTTATACTAACTTAAAGTTATTGGAGATGCGGTAATATTGCTCAACTAGTGGCAAAGGTTTTGTGACTCACACGGTTGTATATGACAACAAAGCACAAAAAGTGAAAGCATAAATAAATTATGTATTAAGGTATTATTTTGATATCAGTGTGGTTAGTTGCTTGTCTATAAACGATTTGATTAAGAGTACCTATACGAAGCCTTGTTCTGTAGATCAACATTCTTCACATAACTGAATTTTTATTACAATTCTCTCTGCTTTTCTTTGATACTACTTTTTGTTACAGGATCGTCTGTGGCGCAAGACAAGGTCTGATAATTTTGGCGACACAAACAGTGGTTGTAAGGGAGCTGATCCGAATCGCAACTGGCCGTTTGGCTTCGGTGGTAAGATTTGATCGATTTCTTTCTATTCAATTCATTTCAAATCAAATTTTATTTTCATTTTCGAAAAGAACATAGAATTTCACTTCCTTTGGTAACAGAGAATAAGGTTGCATAAGCAAAATAAAGTCGAAATTTTACCATGGTCTTATTGGAAGAAAATGCAGAAAACATTACTTCTGCTCATAACTTTCCAGCCAAACTTTGGCTGCAGCTGCAACCTTCCAACGGTTATGCAAAAGGAGAAGCGGTCAATGAACATCCGCAGAATTCGCGGCTGCTGGATGATATGAAAGGCTTTACTATTAAAGCCAAAGTTACGCCAGAGGAGCAAGGTTAAAGGGGTCCATCTTTGCACGTTCCATTACCATGCATGATCGGGCGTGGCATTTTTAAGTCGGCTTCATTCTATGTTTGTCTCAATCGCCAACGAAAAGGTAATGGCACAAGTCCGTTCCCCTGCTCCAACATCTATCATGGACCGGAAGCTCTCTCCGAAGTGGAGGTGGCAGGAGTGGTGGACTACCTTCGCAATCTGAAAGCCGGGGGACAGGATTTTCATTTATTCTTAGACTGGCACAGCTACGGCCAGTTCTTCCTCTCGCCGTGGTCCTACTCCGCCTGGGCGCCAAACCCGCCGGATTACGATGATATGGTAACAACTATTAGACAGTTAAATTTGCTTTATTTTGTTGTTGATGCTGTTCTTGTTATTGTTATTGTTGTTGTTGTTGTTGTTGTGTATGTGTGTGTGTGCGTGTGTGTGTGTGTGCGTGCGCGTGTGTCTGTGTGTATGTACATGTTCATGTAATCGTCAGTTTTATTGCAATTATTGTTGATTGTTTGCTTTAAGAGATGTAGGTAATACTAGTACATGTATGTTTATTTTTTCGTTGTCGTAGATGATCATGGCCAACGCAGCCGCTCAAGCGATATTTGACGTTCATGGAACTGTATTTCAAAGTGGGTCTTCCATTGAGCTTCTGAGTAAGTGTGACATAAGAACAATTAATGTTGATCTTCGCGCCTCCATCAATGTACAACGCAGGGGCTCTTAGAATTAAACAAGGTCTTGTAATAGGCCCTATGTATCTTTATATTACTGTCAAAAATACCAACAATAGCATTATTGTAAGCACTAGCTGTGCCTTCAATCGAAATCGAGTGTTGAATCGGACAAATCCGAAAAATGTTGATGTAGTGCAAGGGTGTAGAGACGTCACGTGGTGTCGTGGATTGCGCACTGCGCTTTCAACAATAATGTTTATGATTTTGAACGTCTTTCCTGATTAAAAAATGGTTATGTATGGAGACTGGACATATCGTTAACGAGACTACATGGATCTGGGATATATAGTTTATAGCTTGTAAACTTTTCTTGGAGTATACTGGGGACAGGCTGTAACCTCAGTAAACGGGATGACAATTTCTTGCCCATGTCTTTGACCATTTAACAAAGTGATAAGAAACGATTATCATTATGCCATAATCTTCTATCCTCATTATTATTATTGTTAAAAACACTCGTCATTCTTATCATCATTATCATCATCACTGTCATCTTTATGAGATTACAGTAGTAATCTAAATAATCTGGTAACATCTTTCAATTATCAGATGAAGCCGCAGGGTCCAGCAAGGACTGGGGCTACGTGCCTTACGACCCTTCGAACAGGTTGAGTGGCGGTCTCGGAGCAAAGTACTCCTACACCGTCGAGCTCCGCGACAGGGGCCAGTATGGATTCCTCCTCCCTGCCTCTCAGATTCAGGGGACCGGGGAAGAAATGTACGCCGGTGTGCGTGCGATGGGTGACCACATCCTCCGTGAGCTTGGGTTCATTGCCTGAGACGAGTTTGGTTTTACAATACAAGAAATAGTTTTCACAAACCTGACTGTCTCTGTTTGCATACACGTAAACGGTACTTTTCATTTCATAAATCATTTGGTTGCAAATATAGGAGAAAGAATAAGTTGTTGCCTTCAAACATATGTCCATTGCGGGATATAAGGGTCTTGAATTTGAAATAATTTTGTTTTATTTTCGTGCATGTTTGTCGGTTTTGCACACTTTCTTGTTCTAAAGTACACATTATGGATTTTGAAAAACTCAGTCAATTCAATGGATGAAGACTTACATACTGCATGTATTTCTAATTAATATAAAGCCAGCAAAAGCCTTTCCAGAAAATATAAACAAGGCATTTTGGTTTGCTCCAACATGTTTTGTTTTTTTTGTTCTCTTGATTCATTGCGACGTAATATGTCACGTTTGATTTTTCACCAAAGGAGCTGAATAACATCTAGAGTGTAAAGCAGCATTTACAAACCATTTTCCTGAATGTAGATTTGAGTGTGTATTTTGCTTGATAAGTTACCGTGTACAGCCAAATGAAATAGCCGATTTTTTCTTTTTTTTTTCTTTGCTTGCTTGATGGTGTGTCAAGGAGATTTTCAGACTCACAAACTTACAAAATGATTAGTAAATCTGTCTCAGGTGATTCAGAAAAACAAACAAACTTTCAATCGTCCATTCAAGAAGAAAACACCTCGAAAAAAAATAGCCCCTAGCAAAGCCAATCACTAGACCAGTTAAACGTATATAAAAAAAAGAGATATTTCGAAAAATAGCTATGGACTAGAAATAAAATCGAGTGTTCACAAGATGAAGTGTTCTATAAACTCGTCAAGTTGATCAAAATACAAATAGACATTGGAAATTCCTTCAGGAGGTTGTCAAGAACTCGACTTTTCTTATTTCATACATTTAAATCACTCTCTTGTGTGTGACTTCATTAGGTAACGTAGTGACGCGTCATGTATGATATATATGCATATAATATATATGAACATATCAAAATAAATACTGTGTGTATTCATATACATTTATATATATATATATATATATATATATATATATACATATATAGATACACACTTACATACATACATTTATACATATTTTTAGGGCTAGACATTAGTGGTGGCCCGAGACAATATATATATATATATATATATATATATATCGGACAATCAAATGTCCAAAAAAAAGTTAGCTCTTGGTGGCAAATTCGGGTAGCTAGAATTCAAAATGATTTTCTTTTCTTTCATTTCGGGCCACTTCATTTCTTTTTGGGGCAACCAAAATTTCAAATTCAAAGATATTAGTGCCCCAAACGGGCCACCACAGATTTGTGTGTGAGCGTGTGCGTGTATATGTGTTGAGTCCGGTGTAATATATATATATATATATATATATATATATATATATATATATTGATATTGATATTGATATAGGCACTACATGTATATGGAAAATAAAAGAGTGTACGTGTGTACGTGTTGATTGTTCTTGGGGAGGGATTACTTTCAAATATTGACTATACAAACCACGAATACCATGAATTGATTTGATGACATTTATCGAGAAAGAAACACCTGTCTTCAGGGATATGTTATATAGGTACCAATCTTGAGTTCTCTAATTGATTCAAAAATTATCCCAAGGGATCTTACGAGAAAGAAGCAAGGTCTCCATAGAATGTAGTTATATAGTTCATGTGGTTTCCTACAACACAGCTCGGATTGGGTCGTGGCCTAGCTTTGCCCTGTTAACGGATGAAGGATGATGAGTTTGACTCGAAGGCGCATTTATCTCATTCCATCATTCAGACTGCAAATACTAACAATGTTAAATCCTTCCCAGCTGCTACATAAGAGGTTCAAACTTAAATGTACAAACGAGCATTATTCACACACCAATACGATGACTACATGATTACAGCTCAGACAGGTAAAGTAGTCTTATCTATCGGTTTGCCTGTAAATGAAGAAAAAAGACAAGGAAATTGTCCTTTCATAGACCTAATGACGCATTCGGAAAGAAAATGCCCACAAGGAGGATATTGCAGCACCAAAATGTCAAGTGAAAAAAGGATTGCCTCCTGGTAAAGAGAACTAAAACTGTGTCCATGATTAACAACATGTTAGCAAAGCATTGCTCCAACTTTACTAGATTGCGGTTTTATTCAGCATTCTGCCCACGATTATTCGAGTGGAGAATGCTCTCAAAATGTCACACTTGTCTTTTAAAGCATTTACCTCTCATTTTCGAACGCTTTATACCGTATGTCCCCCCCCCCCCAAAAAAAAAAAAAATACAACTGGACCCTCTGCAACGATAACTTTAAAAAGAGTGAATCAATCCAATACAATTTCAGGATATGAAAATAGAACTTATTTCCCACATCTTGATACAGAAAACCCCACCCGATTTGCTTCAGTGGTCAAAGAGAATAAGGATCTTTGTAGAGCATGTCAGGAATCCCTTCTCTTCAAGTTTTGTTCATTATGTTCATAGTTCCAAGAGCATCCAAGTGCTGAACTTGGAAGAAACAGGCAAATGACATGCTTAACAACAATCTCCATTAACTTTCTATGTGACCGCTTAACCAAACTGAATAGGGTTTTCTGTAAAATATACGTAAGAAGTTATAGTTTTATTCCCCGAAATAGCATTTAGATTGTTCAATCATTTTGAAAACTATCAATGCGAAAATCGATTGTAATCTTTTTAGGGGACATACTGTACATATATATCTCATACACACACACACACACACACACACACATACACTCACACACTCATATATATATATATATATATATATATATATATGAGTGTGTGTGTGTGTATGTATGTGGGTGATACATACATAATTATGTTGAAATAAAAATCCTTTGTAATTGCACACAAATCGACTTGGATTTTGGATACCTAAATGCAAGGATTTATAATGTATGCCTTTTTAGTTTGTTTGTTTTTTGGGGGGCAAAATGTAGAGATTCATCTTTTTAGATTGGCCTGATTGCAAATTACATAAATAATTATGCTCCATAGAAAAAGTTTCTTGAAAGAATCTGAAACAAATTCGCTAATTCTGAAATACATAACAGTGAAATGCATAAAGACGTAAACTATGCAGATGAACAACACGGGTGGGAAGTGTCATTCCGTGCGACTTTCGCATATAAATTATGATAAGATAACCGGAATGTGAATTTGTTCATATTCTGAATCAACCCAGCGGCAGCTTTCAGACATCACTTCGTACGACACTATTTGTTTCCTTCATGTCCCCATAAATATCTCATCAAAACATGTTACACAAACAATCGTGTTTGTTGTACAAGTATAGATAAGAAATCCAATGGAGCTCAGAAAAAACCAAAAACAAACATGAAACTCCACAGCCATAAACAGATTTACAATCACGCTTAGAAACACACGTGCAGGCGCAATAAAAGTGCGAATTTAGTCGGTATTTCACGTAATCATTGGGAAATTTTAAGGTTGACTCTATCTGACGAATCATTTCCCGACATTTTGCTTTCACGAGGCCGACAATTATCGGGGCTCTTGATTACGGACCATGTATGGGAAGGATGACAAAACATACCAATTAAAATGATTATAATACTCAATTATCACAATACTCAAAGAAAGTGCGATGAAAAAACATTTATACCCGAAATATTCCAGTCAGTCTAAGCGATTGCACTCGTTATATTGTAGCATTTTCATCTTTACCTGTTTACCAGATCAAGGTTGCCAGAGGTTCGTAATCATGATCGTGGAAATTGTGGCCGTGAGTCCCGTGGTTGCTTACTTTCTAATAACAATAATAATGATAATAAATATCATCTATAAAGCGCTTATTACAATGTTTCTAAGCGCTGAGCCTCTCAAAGAAACAATTAGAATAATGCCTTCGGCACCACTTCGTGGCGGAGGCATAAAAAAGAAATTCAGTCAGGAAGTAGAAACAAACTGTAGTACGATGAAACGCAATACAAAATACATAGAATACACATTGTAAATTATAACTTATAGAACGAACGTAACATAAATACATGTAAAATAAATCCATACAAATTACATGACATGAGAGAACAGATGAATTTTCAGTAATGTTTTGAAGGAGTCTACTGCTGGAGCTTCACGGACGTGGATGGGTAAGTTGTTCCAGAGTGTAGGTGCAATTACACTGCTTCGCTTCCTTTCACCAGTCATGAACAATTAACAAATCAGTTCAAATCAAATCGAATCAAATCGATGGACTTTATAAGGCAAACTGTGCAACCGTAAGCGATGGTTCATTTCCTCATGGTACAGTTTAGAAACCTGGGATGGAACGGCTGTCTGTCGATCAGGTAGGATCATGAGTAATCCGGGATGGTTCCGCGCATGGTCCTAACCCTAGTCTCCCAGCGACGTTGTAGAACCGTTGTTTGACGTATTCGTAGAACATGTAATCATACTTCATTCGTTTCTTTAGTACAGCGTACGTTGACGGTTTCGATGTCTTTTTATAACTGGTTTTTGATCTTGCCAAGAAGCGGGCTGTGGAGAGAAGAAGCACCGCATCCGTTCAGGTAAAGCTATTGTAATAGTATACACTAAGCGAAACACCGTGAGTTACACTAACTTGAGCGTTTACTTATATTTTTCCCCCAATACGGTGTGTTCTTGTCATTATTCCATGGAAATCGAAAATATCGAGAAAAAAAAATCAAGAACAAAAGGGAAAATTATGAAATGCATGAAGATAAAGAGGGACAACGAGGAATAACAGATAAAATTATCTTATATAAGTTAAACCAATTTAGGAGTGAACGCACATTGACAGAAAAATAGATGAACAATCATTTATTGGGTAGCAGTGCTAAAACAAGTGCCTGGATCGGACAGCTCTGTAAATCAGTCGACTACACATTATCGTATAAACAAACGTACGTCAGAGTATAACTTTCTCACAGATGGCCTCTCACTTTTTCTATTTTTTTTTTCTATTTTTTTTTTAGCAGTGACCTACGTTTTAACAGTATAAGAGCATAACTTCGAATTGATCTGTACCTTTAGCGTCCGAATAAATGTTCGCTGCTTCCCCGAATGTGGCTGGCAGAAGTTTTTCGAACACTCGAAGGGTCAAGTCGTAGTCTTCTACGAGTCCTACCACAAGGAATTTTTCTATGTTGCGCTTTGCTCGCTTAAAAGCGTACTTTGGATCTTGGCTGTGGATGTAAGAAAAATGGAACAATTCGAGAAAAAAAAAAGTTGAACACGCCTATATTCTTCATTGCATAATTACGTAATCATAATGCTGACGCTAAGTAAATCTGGATCACATCCCATATAGGTTCTTGAAGGAAAATGTCCATTTTTTCTCACTCTACTGAGTAAAACCCTTAATTCAAGCTTAACCCAATCAATTAACTCGATGAATTGACTCATTGTCCAAATTCGTTAAGCTCTAAGTTTCCATCAGCAGTGAGATCCTCAATATCCGGCCTCTTCTTTAAAAAAAAAAGGAAAAAAAGAAACTTGACAAAAATTGTTTTCACATCTATAGATTTGTTTCAAATTTCAGTTTTCTTTGGAAACAGATGGAAAGAGTAGATTGTAAGAGGCTCACTAGGCAGGAGGAACTTCGTCATAACCTCTTTCCTGTTAATTCAATTCAATTCAATTCAAGTTAAATCAAATCAATTCATTTTTTTCATTTTAATAGTCCAATAAAGATATTACAGGAAATGCAATACTAGATCTTCACATATATTACTGATGGATGTCTCTTTACTGGATCTCGGTTAAGGAAAGTGTCACTATATAAGATACTGCTGCAGGTTTTGTTAAAGCCTTTCACACCTACCTAATCACACACCGAGATACTTTAACAATTTTGTCGCATATTCCTCTTTAACAGAAGAAATCTAATGCTTGTCCAGGAACGCGTTACATAGTTTCACGTAGCAAGAATCGAACACCTTTATCAAATACAGGTTCAGTTGAAAACTTTACCCTTTGGCCTTAGTTGTAACGATTTCATATTTCTTGTTTGTTTTGTGCATGTCTCTATTGTATTGTGCTAAGACAAAGTTGTACTATGTGTACCGTATCTAAATGCCTATGATTATAATAATAATAATTACAATAACAATTGTTATTGTTATCAATATTTTTACTACAACTACACTACCGCTTTTAATCATGTATATGCAACATTGCATTATGATAATGATTTATACATATATTGCAAAACATGTACATCAGTAAGAAACTCATTGGTTATACATCAAATCACCTACGCGTTAAAAAGTGGAATTCACGGGAGTAAAATAATAATAATTATTATTATAATAATAATACTGACAAAGCAATCATGATGCCTATGTATACACTATATATCCATTTAGTCATTACACTCCACGGAATTTTCTTTGAGAGATTACCTGCATTTCAGACGATATCCACAAAATGACGTCACATAGATATTCATATTCAAGAAATCGGAACAGTCGCTCCTGTTCTTCTCGACGCAATCATCCAAAGTCTGCAAAGGAAATTGAATTGAATTGAATTGAATTGAATTGAATTGAATTGAAAGTGAAAGGGGTTGGGGAATTGATGGAAGTAAGCCGATATACTTGAGAATATAATTGAGAATACAGATAGTGAGGCTATTTTATGAAAAGTTTGGCATAGAAAACTGCATTTGTTATTGTATTTCTAATTGTTATGATCATAAGATTAACAATGATTTTTCTCTTTAAGCAAAGTAAATTCTTTCGTTGGGTAATCATTTTCTCACCTACGACAACATAATGTAACTGCCATTTGTACCGCTCCTTTTCAATATTCGGTACAAAATGCTTACAATCACTACTTGTACTATCATTATCATGACTATCATTGTCATTGTTATTTTAATCATCATCATTATCATCATCATCTTTACATCTCATCATTTTGATTTCTGCGAGCATTATTCGTGTTTCGTCTTCGTCTATCGTTCTGTGAAATCATATGTAGATACGCATCATGTTTATATACCTTACCTCGTCAGGACCCGCTCTGTGTTTGCCGAGGCTGGCCAGGACTTGTTCTCGGCTCATGTCCTGGTCCCCGTGACGCATGAAGTAAAAGAAGGATTCGAAACGCCCCACGGGATCCCTGATCATGCTCATGTAAACAGGTTTCCTCTCCGGCCTGAGCAGAAAGGAATTACCACACAATGCACAAACACATTATACCCACCGTTAAATCAAGGCATAAAAAGATACCAACAAAAACAACAACAAACAAACAAGCAAACAGTAGGCCTATAGAATAACCAAGCCGGATTTTAACGACACGTATATCATCATGGTCATCCAGCATGAGTTAATTTTCACTAAACGTTCAGCTTGCATATACCCAAATCAACAACACCTGGCATCTGGCATTATAATTTGATCACCTCAAAAGATATCATTTTAAGAGAGCAGGAATATAACCTTAAAGAGGTGGTATACCAGTATTGGTTGAAGTGAGGATTCGGCATATAAATTTTTGCAAGATACTTGTTGATATATGTTAAAGGGTACACAATTATATGAGGAATTCAAAGTTCATTTGAGGAAAATCCATTTTGAAATACATGTAGTTGAGATAACCAAAAACAAAATAAATCAAAGTGAACTTTGAAAAGAAAACTTAGAAAAGGTGGGTTCCACCTTTTTTAACGATTGCTTTGTTTGGATAGCTCAGCCATTTCAAAACCAAGTTTTATAAATGAAATTTGAATTCCTCTTTTCATGCTCATAATGTTCTTGCATATTCCATGAGAGGTTTCTCGTTATCTCAAGAACAATCTTAAAAAAAAAAACGTTATAAACCTGTAGCCCCATCTCAACCAAAAGTGTAATACTACTACTACTACTAATGATAATCATTTATTCATAATGATAATGCCTTATTTATGCAGGGAAGCCTCTTTAGTGTTGCCACTGCTCTACCCGAGGACCCTGCCATTATCATCATACCATAGCGTTGTCAGGTACCCATTTATACACCTGGGTCGAGAGGGACATTGTGGCTAAAAACATCTTGTCCAAGGACGTATAAAAGCGCTGAGCGGGAGTCGAACTCGGGTTCTCCGATCGGGAGTCGGAAGTCTTATCTACTATGCCACAGCGCTCCCTTACTGTACCATCCCTTTAATCATGATTCTTAATTTTGGACCAAAGTCGATAGTTGTTGTTGATTTCAGGGTCTATTTTCATTGTCTTTGTTATCATCACTATAGCTTTCAATTTGATATCTTATGTATTGCACTGACCAATATACAGGGAAAAAACCAACCCGGCTTCCGTCATTCATAAACGTCAATGAACGTATGCAGTGTACAGCAGAGCTATGATTCTCGGCGTCATTTTTTGCTGGCGTGACTGTGATTAGCACTTACTTCCTTCTTCTTTACAAGATTAGCCAAAAACGGAGACAAAATTGTCTGAGAGACGGATTACTGGCCAACTTACCTGTAAAAAGGAATGTAGCGATAGTGTCCGTGTACAATGGCTCCGGGTGATGCCCCACGCATATAAGACAACAGCTGATTTTTCTGCAACAACAAACACAAAAACGTCAGATATTCCCCCGGGATATAGCATCTGGTAAATTCTTTTAATAACCAAAGCCAAAAGGGAAATGTAACAAGACCAATTAGTCTCAAATCAAAGAAATTAGATCGAAATAAGACAATTCCTAAGTCTGTAAACGATGTTCTTGCCTTATGCCAATTGCCATACTTGTCCCATTCATATGCCATACATTGACGCTATACAAGGTGAAAAAGAGAAACATCTGCATTACGTGGATTTTGATTTGGTTTTCTAAGAGGAAAAAAAATACACATTGAAATGAAACGTTATATTTATGTAGGTATATCTTGTCACATCGTGAAAAAAACATACTTATGCTTCATCGCAATTGTGCGCAAATATGTTGTCTCACGTGGCATCTAGGTTCAAACCCCTTATGTTTGCAATGCTTTCAAGCTGTATGAAGGTAAAGGTCAAAATGTTCAACCCCTCAAGTAGGTCACTTGCAGAAAGGGAACCCGAACCCAAAGAGAAATGTGGATTGAGTGAAAACAGCAACATTGGTAGAACACATTAGTAAAAGTTAGAGGAAAATCACACAGTCGATACAAAATATTACGAATTTTTAAGTTTTGGTGCTGGAATCGCTAGTGGATTGGGAGACTACTGGAGATTATGGCGTATGTGATGTCGACAACAATATAAAGAAAATGTAAGGGGAATTCCACTGAAATGTATTTTTCATGAAAATTACACATCCCATCAACTTAATACTGATATATGTTAAGGGTAGCAATCATTCCCCTTGCTTTCTGACAGCGGTTAGTCAACTACTCTTTCATTATGCTAGAAAAGTGAAATCTTGATGAATTCCTTTTGCTGCTTTCACTCAATCCACATTTCTCTTTGGGTTTGGGCTTCCTTTAAACTAACTCGGTTGTCTCCTGAAACGTTCACTTGCCAACGAGTGGCTGTTTCAAGAGGCTAAGGTCATACTAATCCCCCTATCGTGTACTATAGAGTGAAAAATATACAGCTGAAGCGAAGAGTGAGGAGCTTTGTTTGATTGCACTTACCATTTTATCCTCTTTATTGTTACCTAGCATGTAGTCTACATTGACCGGTGGACCGAAATAACGGATTTGGTGCAGACTAAATACCGTCCAAACGAACGTTCGGGTGCCGCACTTTGGCATGCTTAAAAATAGCACCGTTTTATTCTGCAGAAGAGACACAAATGCAAAGGAGAAAAACATGACTTGTCTAATTCTGATTCCGTCCTATAATTGTAGTCTGTTTCTTCGAATCTAATTGAATGTGATGTGCAAGTACACTACGAAAAACAGGAAAGTAGTATCTTTATCACGGTGATAGAATGCTAGAACGCCCGATGAATATGAAGAAGATGATCCTCAGTATTTGATGTCCTATCAATTCATCATCAATTTTACCATTCGAGGCAGCGAATGATAAGAAATTTATCAGGAGACTACGCTATGGCTTTCTGGATCTCCAGACACTGACCAAAAAACAAAAACAAAAAAAAACAATGATTTCTTCATTTTTCTTACTCATTATCACATCTATTTTCTTAACCTACGTTTTCGGAATTATTACATCATGCTTATACATTGTATATAATTTTCTCTGTTTATTTGATGCAAATGAAAATGAATTTGAACTTTGAACTTTGAACTTGTGAAAAACAATGTTCGCAAGGCACTCACCTTTTCGTAGACTGGCTTTCCATTCAGTGAAGTGTCGCTATTTGAGTGGTCGTTCTCATTACGACACATGATGTCGTCTTTCATCAGGTTCTCGTCTTCACATAGGCAGGCAGATCGATTGTCGCTCGAATTTGAGGGGTCTGGCGCAATTCCGCACAAGATACGACAATCATCGTGTGGAATCGCGCTACCCTTTGCCAAGCTGCTGTTCCGGTCTACTATACGAAAGGATGTGAGTGTTAATATCGAAGTTTGTAAACATCTTCTTGGGTGAAATAAGATGGTCGTTTGGTAATAGGAATCGAGAATTCTTTATTGCAATAGTCGTAATTTGATAGGACGCTAGATTAAGTGGATCAATGCACATAAACTCGACTACATGATGTTGATATCACAAACCTTTTAGCTTTTGTTTGAAATTTCAGAATTACGAAAACGAAACAAGATCGATATGAATCAGTCCATATATGCCTTTACAAAATAAGAGACCTTGGCACACTAAAAATGAAATATTCGTGACGGGTTTTTTGTTTTGTTTTGTTTGTTTGTTTCTTACCTATTAAAGGGTGTTTTTCAAATAAGCCATGGTAATCCCTGCTTGAAAAACTCTTGAAATTTCCATCAAATTAAATCAAACTGCATTCTTTTTAATCTATATAATTTTAACCTATATTAATTACTTTATTTTCTCTGTGATTTCTCAGCATTATTAAGCCTTATATTCCAGTTCAAGAGTTTACATCGCTTTTATTTTGAAGCAGTAATCTTAAATTCTTTTCAAGTTATTGCGTCGTTCGCGAAGTTATGAAATTCAACTATGAGAATGCAATATATCAAATCTATTAAAAACAGTTTGACTAAGAAAAAAAACCTAGACCTTTACGAATTAGACTACAATATGACATGAAATTAAAGTTCAGTTCATACTACAAATACATACAAAGAGAGAGGTGAAAATACGTCGAAAAGAGAAAATATTTTACAAGAGGTTATTAAATGGATCTTATAGTTTTGGTTGAAACCTGATTTTTTAGAGGAGATATTCAGAAACGTCTCATGAAATATCAAAGAGCATGTAATTCCAAGTGGGAGTCAACATTTGCTAAAAATGAGTTTTGGAATGGCTTAGATCTCAAAACCTAATAAAAGGTGGGACCCACATTTTATTAGGATTGCTTTGTGTTACATGTACTTTGATTTTTTTTTTCGATGTCACAGCCATTCTAAAACCGATTTTTCATCTCATGAACTTTGAATTCTTCTTAGAATTGTATGCGCTGTATAATACTTCAAAAGTGGTTTCTTAGTATATCGCAGAAAGTTAAAAGCCAAATCCTCATCTCTACTAATACTATAACATCCCTTTAACATTTTTTTTTTACCTTCATTCCGCTGCTCCAGTGTGGGATAATCATGATGATAACTCACTATGTAGATAAGCAAAGTCAGTGCGGACATGACAAGTAGGAGTGTGCGAACTTTGCACTGTTTCTGCACCATGGTGAGCTGAGGGGATGCGTCGCAGAACTAAAAAGTCCTTCAAAGATGCATCAGTCATAACAACGATAGTTCCGTCAGCTGTTATATTTTGTTACTGTATCGGCACAACTCCGTTCGTCAACGGTAATGCAGGAATAACAGAAGTTGAGAAATACATCTCGCTATAGAGTAGACTGATCACCATGTCAATTGCGTTGGTTTCTTGTGGCTGAGAACCTGAATCTCACAGTTTTTGCGCAGTCACGAAATTGCACCGCTATCGTGTCTGCTCCTGGGCCCAGGGGCTACATTTGACGCTGAAAGGTTTCGATGCATGGATCGCTGCACGAATCCATATTACGAAAGGTGTCACGTGTTGTATCTCCGTAGCCTTTCAGCGGGTTCACTAAATAGTCCATTGCATTGTCTCTTTTCACAAAAACAAAAGAAAAAGACAAGCAAAAGAAACTGTAAGCTATGTGCTGACATTTAAGGACAAGTTAATCACCTTCAGAGACCTGTGGACTGAGTGAATACAGCAATATCAATAGAACACATCAGCAATAGCTTGAGAAAAATCGGACCATCAATTCAAACGTTATGAATTTTTGAAGTTTCTGCTTAGTCGCTGATGGATGAGACGACTAAACACCTTGTGATGTCAAATGTGTTCAAAGACATAAAGAAAGTATTAGGAAAATTCAAGATATTTTCACTTTTCTTGCACAATAAAAGAACGCATAACTTCCCTCCTTCAGAAGGCATATCCAAATAAGGTGGTCTTGTCCTTTAAAGAAAGGTCACTTTTACGCAACTTGATAAAGAGACATGACTCAAATATTTCAATATCGATGGTCTAGGGAATGGCAGACACAAAATTACTCTTGAAGACTTGAGAAAGACACGACATACTTTTGAGATGGACGCATGGTGATGTTCTCCCTTTACGAAATGGTAGTTATGAAAGCACCACACTTGTCAGTAAAGTCTTATTGGCTTCACTAACTTTACAATAGAAACAGAATAGTCTTCTTGAAAAGCAGATCAGCCAAACTCGTCCAGATTGTGGACTGCAAGCATCTATTTAAAAAAAGGGGGGGAAGAGAAAGAGATAACCAATGGAATGAACGATACTCACTTTAACGCGACTCCGTACCTTCTGTTGAATTCGCAACTGTCCCAAACATGGCGAGAAGTTCAAAATGTGTACCACTGGTCCAAAATCCCTATCCGTACACTGACCCTGCATTTGCTTTTACGCAGTGGGAACAGCGATCATCTTGACCAGTTTGGCAAGCAGACATAAAAGGGAGTGACTCCAGGATTTTTTTTTCTTTCCTTCTCACGAATTACCGCACAATGGGAATGTTTGCAGAAGCCACCACTTAGGCACGAGTAAATCCTAACAACTGCTCCGAAGACTTGCAATGCAATGCTATAGATCGGCAAACATGGGCTTTTGAGCATAGTGTATACAGGGAGGTGGAAGAAAGAGTACGACTTCCACCTCCCTGGTGTATATCTACAGGTCGGACTAGACTGGCCTTGCTAAAGGCTCTCTTACATCCGGTCGTGCGTGCTCCTGCGAGTGGTTTGCGTGCCAAAAATGGGCCAAGTAGTGAGATGCACGCAAGTGGAAAATACTTTTTTTGGCGGTCGCAAACACGACGCATAGCACGCAGCCTGAAAACTGGCCGTCCAGTTTTTCGCTACGACCTGGCTGCGACAATTAGCACGCGTGGGGCACGCTCGGAGTACGCAAGACAAAAGTACTGAGTAAGTTCGATAGGTGTGCGTGTAACGCAGACAAAACATGCAACAATTTCGGGGGGTATCTTCCCAAGAAGGCGTACTTACCATGCAAGAGACTCTTGATTTGATTTGATTTGATTTGATTTATTCACAAAATGCATATACATACATTATTCACAAATATGCACATAGTTTGTACATGAAACATATTACACATTTTGTCTGGATCGTCATAAGCTATGAAAAGCTTGACTGGGACGCCCAGTATGGATAACGTACACATATTATGTACTTAAACATCATCAAAAAAAATGTATTATGCGCGTTCAATTTGTTCATAGATAGGAAGATGAAAGAAAGAGAGAAAAAGAAAGAAAATTGAGAGGAAAAGATGAGGAGAGGGATACTCTACATCGTGGTAGTTAAAAGTATACAAGACTGACAATTCTGGTAACAACTAACATAGAAAGACTCGCTGCTATTATGTACGTAGTGTACGTATGACAAAATAAACCTGTGAACCTGGGGTAAGACAGCAGGCAAGAACCATGCAAATAGTATTGTTTAAACATAGTTGCAAAGAAGGGTATTCTTGACTAGTCTTCTAAAAGTATGCTTTGATTGGCACCGTCGCACTTCATGAGAAAGAGAATTCCAGATGTCAGGACCGGCATGTCGTATGGATCGATGGGCAAGGGCAGTTTTTGGATTTTCTAGGTGCACGTTTGTCGAGGTTCTGGTTGAATAACTATGAATAGCCGAATTAAAACGAAACATGTTTAACAGGTTGGTGGGAAGTTCTTGCGAATGGAATCTATACATAAAACACAGCACTTTGGAGGTAATGAATGTCGTAAATGGAAAGTGTACGCAATTGAAAAAACAATGGGTTTGCATGAGACCTGTAATCCGAGTTCGTGCAAATACGAACAGCTTTTTTTCTGAAGGAGAAACAGTGAGTTGAGTTTAGTCTTCTGACAAGCCCAAACGATATTGCAGTAAGAAATATAAGACAGGATAATGGAATTAAAGGACAAGTTCACCTTCCTAAACATAAGGATTGAGAAAATGCAACAATATTAGTAGAACACATCAGTGAAAGTTTGAGGAAAATTGGACAATCGATGCAAAAGTTATGAATTTTTTAAATTTTTGTGTTGGAACCGCTGGATGAGGAGACTACTACAGCTTGTGAGTTATATGCGTACAACAGTATAAAGAAAATGTAAAAGAAAATTCAACATATTTTCACTTTTTTCGCATAATAAAAGAGCACTTGACTTGCCTCTTTCTAAAGGCAGGGGGAATGATATTACCCATAACATTTGTCGGTAACGAGTCAGGGGAATGTGTACTTTTTTCAAAAGATGAAATTTTGTGAAATTCTCTTTATATTTTCCTTATATTGTTGTACGCATGTGACATCTAAGTTATTCATACACTGCAGTAGTCTTCTCATCCAGCGGGTACTGCACAAAAACTTTAAAAATTCATAACTTTTGAACGGATTGTCTGATTTTCCTCAAACTTTCAATGATGTGTTCTACTAATATTACTACATTCTCTCAATCCCTATGTTTATGAAGGTGAACTTGTCCTTTAATGGTGAACAACGTAGAGCTTGATATGTATGGTCTGAGTTTGTACAATATTCCAACTCCGCGTGCTACAGAAGTCACAACATTGGCAATATGCAGATTCCAGTTCAACTTGTCATCTATAGTAATGTCTAAAAACTTCGTACTTTCTTTCTGTTCAATTTTCATGTCATCTATAATAATATCAAAATGAATGCCACAGTTTAGTGATCGTTGACTTTTGAACTTTATATAATTTGTCTTTTCTACATTTAATGATAACTTATTGCTTCTGAACCATTCGGAGACTTTGGGTAATTCTGTATTCATAGTGTCAATAAGACGCTCAAGATTATGATCAGAAAGAAATACATTGGTATCATCTGCAAATAGAATGAAATGAAGTAAAGAGGATGAATTACAGATATCATTGATGTATATAAGAAATAACAAAGGCCCCAGGATTGAACCTTGCGGAACCCCACATTTTACTGGTAATACATCAGAGTGAAAGTTATTATAGATGGTATATTGTTTTCGGTCACAAAGATAGTTCTTGAACCACATAAGAGGAGTTCCTCGTATACCATAAACATTCATCTTTTCTAACAATATACTATGATCAATGGTATCAAAAGCTTTACTAAGGTCCATAAATACTCCAAGTACATGTTCTTTCTTAGACAATGAAATGGAAATCTTATCACAGAGTTCAATAAGAGCTTTGTCTGTTGAGTTGTGTTTCCTAAAACCATATTGACAAGACGTGAGTAAGTTATTTTGTATCAGAAAACCGTAGAGTCTGTTATAAACAATTCTTTCAAGAACTTTTGACAAGCTAGAGAGAATAGATATAGGACGGAAATTGCTTATAAAGGAAGCATCTTCTTTCTTGTGAATGGGTATAACTTTGGCAAGTTTCATTTTACTTGGGATAACACCAGTACTTAATGATAAATTGACAATATGAGTAAGTGGAGTAACAACATTCAAAACTACTTTCTTTAAAAGATTATTACTTATATCATCATGACTCACTGAATCACTACATTTGAGCGAATTAACAACTTGAATGATTTCATTATGTGTTGCTGGAACAAAAAATATAGAAAACTCACATGGGGTTTCCAAATAATACCTAAAATCTACCTTTGTGCTTGGCACCTTTGAAGCTTGATTACGTCCAATGTTTACAAAATATGAATTAAAAACATTTGCTATATCTATTGATTTATGATATGCATGATCTCCATGTCTGAAACTATTTTGGGTTGTTGATTCTTTTGAACGACCAAGTACATCATTTATAATTTTCCATGTACCTGAAATGTTACCATTTACCTTCTCAAATTTAGAAGCGAAATATGATTTCTTAGACAAACGAATAACAGATGTTAATTTATTCCGATAAGCCTTATATCTGTTTATATTACTCACTGTGGGATTTCTAATACTCATTTTATAATACATATTCCTCTTTCTTATTGACTTCAATATTCCTTTAGTTATCCAAGGCTTAATTCTACGATTACGTTTACATTGCCTTTTAACTATGGGTATATTTTTGTCTAAATAATACTGAAAACATGTCATAAAAACATTAAAAGCTTCATCAACATTTTCTTCCATCAATACACTGTCCCAACGTTCATAGCTGAGATCAATATTCAAATCTGCTATTTTCTCAGAGGTAAATTTACGAGTCAATTGGGTTTCTGTAGTGTTGGCTTTGCTTTGCTGCTTCATCTCTGAAAAGACTGTAAATATAGGAAGGTGGTCTGATATATCAGAGTAGAGAATACCTGACGAGGAGAAAGTGCAGCGCACGTTGGTAAATATATCATCAAGAAGAGTAGATGTTTGTTGTGTAATTCTAGTCGGATTATCTATAAGTGGTTCAAAAGAATTGGAATATAAATTGTTAACTAATTGAATAGATACTCGATCATTTGATAATAAATCAATATTAAAATCACCAACAACGTGAACATTTTTATTCTCTCTACAAACACATGATAATATCGAATCAAAATCTTGTAGAAAGTTATCATTATTACTGATAGGAGGTTTATAAACTACTCCAATAATACAATTTTTACTGCTTACATGTTCAACCTCAATAAATAAAGACTCTGCATTACCCTGGGAAAAATAAATATCAGATCTCAGCTTAAATGACAGGGAATTGCGAACATATAATAAAACACCACCTCCTTTACCATGCTTTCTATCGTTACGGAGAAGTTTATAATCACTGATATCAAATAATGGAGATGAGTGTTTATGAAGCCACGTTTCAGTAATGGCAATAATTGAAAAAGAGTGTGATAAGGTGGTAAGTAACATATTCAACATTTCAAAGTTTTTCGAAAGACTACGTATGTTCAAATGTAATATACTGAAATTACAATTATTTCTGAAACATTCAGAAAATTCATTAGGTAAATAGTATTTACAGGTGTTTGCATGGTTAGCACCTTCGTTTAGATTGTCATCCATAGCCATTTGTGTTCATACACAAGGTAGGCAAGTACATATAAGCAGCGAGTCTATGGAGTACAAAAGGGTGAATTGTGTCATGATACATTGTTTTAGGTAAGTGATGTAGAGTAAATAAGATAAAAAAACCGTACAAATTACTGGTAACTTTAAAGAACCGACTACGAACTCAATAGAGTAGTCAGGTGTATGACAGAGGTTGATTACAAGGCAAGATAAACATCGACTCTCCGTGGATTGATTAGAACAGAGACAAATGAATCCCATTGGATTTCACAATAGTGGTATACACAGTTATGTACTACATAATAACACATAGCAGGCGAGAGGATTTGATGATAGTGATGCAAGAGGAGAATGAGGAGAGAGAGGGAGGGAGAGAGAGAGAAAGGAGCAAGGCATTTAAAGGCAGTTTCAAATAATTGACATAAATCGCAGAACTTTCATAACAATCGGTCATCGTTATATACTTGTACATACATTTCAATGCTCTTTAGTTTGATGACTGGAAGGTGTAGGGGACTCCAGTAGGGCTTCGCCATTTACCTGCGAAGAAGCGGAGCTTAACGTTGTTCCTGTACAGATCCTGCACAGCTTTGGACCACTTCCTCTTCTCGATGAGGTCGTCCAGTGTCAGATCGTCCGTCATATAGTACGGCTCGTCTGCTAACTTTTCACGCTGGTTCTTCATCAGGTGGGTCTTGTGACGGTACGACAGGGTCTTGAATAAGATATGCCTGGGTTTACCTTGTGTCGACTTTCCGTCGCGATGAGCTCTTTCAACTTTGACGTCGCATGCGAATTTCTCCTTGAGAATGCCTTCCAGTCTTCATCGCTGGATTCTGGTATTCCCACGATCCGGATGTTGTTGCGGCGAGAGAATCTCTCACTTTTGTTGGTGGCCGAGTTGTGCTTGGCGACTTCATACCGGAGATCTTTTACTTCCTTCTCAAGCTCTCCTACTCGCTTCTCCAGGTGTGAATTTTTCTCCTCCATCTCTGTGACTCTCCTGCTTTCAAACTCAATGGCTGATCCGAGCTTTGATTCCACCAGCTGTATGCTTTCAATAAGAGATTCCACGGCTTTTCTGATCATTGACTCAAAGTTCTTTGTCGCTTCCTGAAAGTAGCGAGCAATCCCTTCATGTGTGACCTCAATCTCTTTGTACTCTGTGCTGGCTGGAATGTCAGGGATGGGTATTGGTGTTGGATCGGTCTTCGGTCTTCGGGCGAAGACTCTTACTTTCCACTTGCTTTCAATTATGTACGTATTAGCAAAAGAAAGGTGAGGGGGGGGGGGGAAAAGCTTGCCCCCCCCCCCCACACACACACACTTTACAGGGATCAAATGTCCCACTCTTTTCCATGCAAAGTGGGAGGGAAGTGGCAGCAAAAATATGACGACTTTTTGTTCTTGTTTTTGTTTGTTTTGTTTTTTGTTGTCAGCCGACTTTCGGCGGAAAATCAGACCTTAAAAGTATGAAGACTTTTTTGTTGTTGTTTCTCTTGTCTTTTGATGTTCTTTCTTCTTGACTGACAGGTGATTTTGCCCCCCCCCCTTTCAAAAACGTACCGCAGCCCTGAATAATGCCCAAATAAATTCAATAAAATGCTAATAAGGATATCCATTTCTTGAATAACGTAGTAGATATTTTCCTGTAGCTATCAATTGAATTCTTCAATTTTCTTGATTTAAGTCAGTGAAGCAATCATCATACGGGCATCTTTCCGTTTTAATGATGGGAGGGGGGTAGGGGAGGGACTTTGAGTTTGAATATCTGTGCGAGGAAGCGGAGCGGCCTGGGGAGGGTGTAATATCCCCCTCCCACAGGAGGAAAATTTTGCATTTTCAGACCTCAAATTTAGCGATCAGGTGCACACTTTGGGTAAAATTTGGGATTTTTTTCCTATAAAAAAACAAGTAAGAAAAAGAAATATTTATAGATAATTGAATGACTACATCGTGGTATTTCAGCTCTTGCTCCGCCTGAGCAACATCACTGTGAAGGCCTACTGAATAGTGGGGCCTATCACCGGCGTAGCCAGGATTTGATCTTAGGGGGAGCGGTTAGATGCGAGGGAGAGATGTGAGCAAGGGGGCAGGGGGGGGGGGGTTCCCCTTCCCACAGTGAGAACTTTTTGCATATTGATGTTGTAAATGGTGCAATTTGAGTCATTTTTTTTTGCGTGTTCTATCGACTTGAAACAGTCCAACATGATTAAGGTAGCAGTACATTTTATGTAGATTATTATTGAACAATTTTGCCTATAAAATGGTATCATTTAGAGAAACTTCTTGTCTTAATTCTTACACTGAAGATCATGAACGCGATCATGAATTTTGACATTGTACATTCCAGAAGGGGTCATTTGTAGCTATATTTTTTTTTCGCTTTGGAAATTAAGGGGGCGCACCGGGCGCATTTGCTGGCAATTTGATACTGGCAGCAACATTAGGAGAATGACATAACGATTAAATGAGAGCGAGCGAAGCGAGCGAGCTTGAAAATTTTGACATTTTACAGTCCCAAAACTGCGTTTTGAAGCTACATTTTTTTCGCTTTGAAAATTAAGGGGTGGGGGCGCACCGGGCGCAACTGCTGGCAATTACCCGGCAGCAACATCAGGAGAATGACATAACGATTAAATGCGAGCAGGGAGGTGTTTCTCTTCCCACCTCCCTGATGCGAGCGAGCTTGAAATGTTGACATTTTACAGTCCAAAAACTGCCGTTTGTAGCTGTACTTTTTTGGCTTTGGAAATTAAGGGATGGGGGCGTACCGGGCGCAACTGCTGGCAATTACTGGCAGCAACAAATATCTCGTAAACACATTTATGATGTAATCTGGGGAAATTTCAATCCCAGAAGTGTATACCATTTTTTTAGAGGGGGATCCTCCGTTAATTGAAAGTATCTAGATATATGTTCTTCCACCGAAGGAACATTTGCATTTCTTTAAACTGAAGTAACAGACCTGGTGCACACTTTGGATGAAACATTTTGAAATCTGTTTATCTAAAGTGTATTAAGTAGAAATGATTGAACGGGGAGGGTATGGGAGGGGTTAGGCCTATCCCCCTCTTACGCGAGGGAGATTTGTATTTTCAGAATTGAAATTCAGCCATCTTTGGGTGAAATATTTAGACAGTCTTCTATCAAAAAAAAGTAAGAACATTTCCACATCTCGGGAGTTACAAGGAGGAGCAAAATGATCTGTTTGTCCCCAATACTTCTATGGGGAAACCATCCCCCTCCCCCTCCATCGACGCCTCTGCATATGAGGGAGCTTTTGTATGTGAAAGATCTGCTGCACACTCTTTGATAAATATAAGGAAATAAAACGTCAATCTCAAAAGTGCACAAAGGCTATCGAAAGGGACTCAGTAGCTTTTGCATATTATGATTGCAATTCAGCGATTCGGTGCATAATTCTGGCGGTAGTTGTCCAGTTTTCCATAAAGAAAGTTCGAGATTTGACCTCATCTCGGGAATTGCTTGGGGGACAAAATGATTTGTCTCCCCCAACTTCATCCACTGCACACGATTGAACTTTTAAAGCGCTCGGTTTCGCGCGCTTGCGCTTTTTTTTTCGGGGGGGGGGGGGATATAATGGTACTTGGCGGTTTCCACAGAAGTCGAGTTGTAGTGGCAAGGTATAGTTGACAGCTAGCTCTTCATGTAACCCGGGATAACTTGAGACATGCGACAACTAACACACTAGTTTTCCTCTGATCAAAACACTATTGAGAACAAATTGTTGGATAAAGGTGAATATAGTTTTATTCACTTGAATGAATTTATTCCGCGAGATCAGTTGTGTACATTATGTGTTAAAACCCTTAAAGGACAAGTTCACCTTCATGAACATAAGGATTGAGAGAATGTAGCAATATTAGTAGAACACATCATTGAAAGTTTGAGGAAAATCGGACAATCCGTTCAAAAGTTATGAATTTTTGAAGTTTTTGTGCAGTACCCGCTGGATGAGAAGACTACTGCAGTGTGTGAAAAACTTAGATGTCACATGCGTACAACAATATAAGGAAAATATAAAGAGAATTTCACAAAATTTCATATTATGAAAAAAGTACACATTCCCCCGACTCGTTACCGACAAATGTTATGGGTAATATTATTCCCCCTGCCTTTAGAAAGAGGCAAGTCAAGTGCTCTTTTATTATGCGAAAAAAAGTGAAAATATGTTGAATTTTCTTTATATTTTCTTTATACTGTTGTACGCATATGACTCACAAGCTGTAGTAGTCTCCTCATCCAGCGGTTCCAAAACAGAAATTTTAAAAATTCATAACTTTTGCATCGATTGTCCAATTTTCCTCAAACTTTCACTGATGTGTTCTACTAATATTGTTGCATTCTCTCAATCCTTATGTTTATGAAGGTGAACTTGTCCTTTAACATAAAATAGTAACAAAGCAAACAAGGTTAAACAAACAAGCACAGTCAATCTATTGATGTATGTTTGTTAACAGGTGAACTTTCTTGTGTTTTTTGCACATCTCCCATGAAAACAAAAAGAAATCTGGTTAATAGGTCTGAACCATTAATCTAAAGCAATGTTCATTAGATTGAAGGAGGTACTTGCAAATGGTAAAATATGGGAATCGACACCCGCTCCTTTTGTTTTTTTCTGGAGGCAAACGAATTATACTAACTGAGCAAAATCACTGCCAATATGGAGAGGGTAAATGTGTTGCAATTCCTATGACTGAAACTCGTACAAGGCTCGTTTGTTATATAGATCTTTGGGTAACTCATGCGGAGCTCGACGTGAGTCGTATCGCGCTCGGCATGGTGCACTCGTTCACGCCTACGTCCATGGCCCTACAGACTGTGTTGCATCAAGGAGGTGGAAAGAGCACCTCCCTGGTTGCATGCAGCTGGTTGCCATCTGGTTGTGTGGCTACTATAGTAGTTCAACATCCGAAGCATGCATTACGGTCGATATTGCTCTGCATGCATTGGCGTGCGAGAGAAGTACGCGAGCGCTGCTAGCACCGTTCACGCTCTCGTCACGAGGCGGGCGTGCGAACGTCATGGCTCATGCATTACAGTATGTAGCCTATAACCTAGGTGGGAATGCAGCTGGTCTGATGCGACGAGACTACGAACAGTGGATGCGCGCGAATACACCGCCCATGATCCAGTTGTTTGTCGTTGTTTTCTTTTGTTTTTTCAATCGGTGGCAGTCTTCTTACACGAAAAAAAAAAACTGCCACCGATCGTGGCGCCTAGCGGACGCAGTAGATGCGTCCACTGTTCGTAGTCTCGCCGCATCAGATGTTTCGCTTGGCAAAGACAATTACCTCGCTGCATCATACGTTTAAAATATTTCTCCGCCTAGATTATAGGCTATGCAATAATCCATCATGCTGAAATCAATATCGCCACATTTCTTTTTGTTTGTTTTTTGTTCCTACATCTTTTTCTTGGGAGAATTTCAGGGGGGATATTTGTACAGGCCATCCCCCCCCCCTCCTTCAAAAGTGGGGGGAATATATCCTCCCATCCCCCCCCCCCCGGATTTACGCCCATGTCCAAAATGCATGGCGAGTACTACTACCGTACTTGTGAAGTACGTCATACTCAGACGACGATAGACGACACTCAGCACGATAAAAAGTGCGTCAGAAGTACTATGTTGAGACATACTCAGGTGCATCGTGCTCCTATAATAATAGAAACTGATACGGACAGCATGCTTTCAGTTCCGCGTCGACATTTTCTGCAGCGAGTCCAAATGAATGATGAAAAGACTCAGTGCCCCCTTTTTTTATTGTGATAATCCGTGCGTTCTTCCAATTTGACGCACGATTGTCTTGCTTAACACTTCCGGGCTCCTTACGTTTCTCTTACGTTTCTCTTACTTCGTAAGTACGCTTCACTTGCAATTCACGTACACGTGGGTATTATCCCACTCATTGTGTGCGACAGAAGTAGAGATCTTACGTGCTCCTTACTTCTTCCTACTTCCAAAGAGGCGTACAGACCACTTGCTGGCCTCACTTTTTGAGCAAGACACACCCACTCATTTAAGTACCTACTACATACTTCCTCTCCGATTTAATTTTCACCCTGCGACAACTCCACGTTTGACAGGAACTCCGAGACCGCACGATCTCTTAACACGCACGACGGGATGTAAGAGAGGCTTTACTCTTCGTCTCGTGGTGATGGAGGATGAGAATGAGAGTGGGAGCGTTTAGAGGAGACTGGGAAGACAGAATAAGGTAGATTTCTAGCGAGGCCTTTCCTAACAGGAGAGACATGAGAAATGAAGACTTTGACTTACAAGGTTAACGTTAAAGAGGACCTGAATACACAGTTCAAGAGGGCAGTGAAAATGTCACTGATGATTGAATCTAACTAATCGTTCTTTCTTATTTTATATTGTATGATTCGTAGACGTATTTCTCTCCAATGCATTATCATATTGGATTGCTTATAATGTAATCTTTTGCGAAATGCAGGAATAAAAGCAAATCATTAAGTGGAAGAGACGTTAAGAAAGTCAACACATTTCAGTGTGTCGCTATCATGTCAAAATCACAATTACATTGAAATATAATTTTGATGACATTCCCAACAAGCCTCCAGTTTGCTTGTTTACGTAATAATTCCTAAATTATACAAGTAATAAGAAGTATAATTAGAATTCTATTAGTAATAATGAAGTATAAGTCGAAGAGGTTAGCATTTCCCAGGTGTTTAAGGCAGTGAAGTCACATAATGAAATTCAAAGTAGGTAAAAATTCCAGGCAGTCCCAGTTGGCTATAAATACCCGTATCAGTGAGCAGTAAGCATCTTTTCAAAGAGAATACGGCTTTAAATAGACAGACCAGCAACACCATGCAGTATTGGGTGCAATGCAGACAATTAGCTCACTGGTCCTTCTCATCATACAGACAAGCAATAAATAAAGCACAATCATTGCTGTTCCAAAGGCACGGAGCATTATACGTATGGACATCTCATGTCAAGCATGCAATTAAGCAGAACATCAGCATAAAGTAGGGCCCACCAGTTTTGACTTCTGTACAGTGTTGGAAAGGGAGGGTTCAGAACTGAAGAGTATCGATTAAATGAGATGCTGGGTGGGAACCTCTTCGACTTATACTTCATTATTACTAATAGAATTCTAATTATACTTCTTATTACTTGTATAATTTAGGAATTCTATTACGTAATACTCGTATAAGTCTTCAGAGGTTAGCATGTTCAAAGTTCCGTACAGAAGTCAGTCTGGTGGCATGAGTGAGGGCAAGAGGACGAGAAGGATGATGCACAGTTTTCACAACAAGGTTGAAACTTTGGTCATGACTCCTCATGCATAGAGAGTGTCTATCGATGGCGACACACATTGTCGCAAACAGGAGAAGAACTCGAGCAAAGTTTGCTTGAGAACCTACTAGTATAGGGTGCAAGGCATAGGTTTTGAGTATGATATCATTTTGATACCTTGCGTGCTTTAACTGGAGCAGGATTAAGCATGATAGCGCACATACAAATCAAATACAATGGACCTCTTGTGCCGATTTTCCAATCAAGACATAATCATAATCATGTTCCTTAATTCATGTACATTTGAAGGAAGAATTAGACATTAACCAGTTCATACTCGGCATAGTAATATTGCAGCAATAATTAGAGGCAAGTCCATTGCATTTTGGGTTGATATTAGAGTTTAAATTCATCAGTTTGGTGGACCGAATCTCCTAAACGAGTGGCCGAATAATGTGTTGCCATTTTCCAATGCACAACGTAACGTGATTTATGGTCTTGTGTCTTATCTGACTCGTATTAGGACGTTGTTCTTAATTGAGATATTAATATACAGGTATACACATACTATCACAATTTACATGTATCTTTCTAACTCAGCAGAACTGAGAATTGTTGAACTAATGTGGAATCAATTGTTAGAAGGTAGAAGGTTCAAAATGTACCAGCGTTCGTCCAGTCGGTTGTGGACAGGATTTCGTTAAGACCTTTATACTCCATGCGCGAAAGTTTAGAAGTTGCGGCGCTTCTGTAGCTATGAGCTGAGAATGTGATACCCCTTTCATATTGGCATCCTTGGATGTCTTACCAGACCAGAGTCTGGGATGAACGCGGGATGACTGTGCTCCCAAATCTTTATGTATGTGAACACGAGGTACGTCCTGTGGTACCCTTTCATACTGATCTCGAAGACAGAACAAATTCGGTACATGTTCCCATAGCAACAATACATTCATACCTAATTGTATGCAGCAGTCAGTACAGTGTACAGGGATGTAAACGTATAGCTATTGACAGTATATTAGTTATATTTTAAGTGTTTATACAAGCAGCTGCGAGGGACTGGCTTTCAGCATCCGCTCCAAGATGCTTGTCGTCACCAATTTGTTGGGATGTTTCGGAGAAATTATGAGTTTGCTTTCTGAACTTGCTCGTTGGAGATGTTCTGTGCATTTAATATACTCGTGAAGAGTTGATCGGAACACAGAGTTTAGGGTTGGAGGTAAAAGAAGGCACTTTAATTACCTGGTTAGAGATATACCTTTCATATCTCTAATGTGCAAACGTGGCCTCATCTTCCGGTAATGTCATAAGAACTGTTAGAGATGTCTCTGCATTTGTGTACGTTTTGCCGAAACAAGCTAGGAAAATTGTTTTTGGCCCAAGGCACTGAAGGAATCTATAGTTCATAGGTATCTTGAAACGATAAAAAGGCATCAAAATTCAGGGCAATAAAACTTGGCTTCCATTTGACATGAGGATCGTTGCTAATCTATATGTGGAGTTTGTGGATTATGTGGTGAAAAACATGTAAAATAGTAATTAGTTGCTCATGTCTCTGCGAGACAAGCAGAAAACTTCAGAATTATCTACATCTGTTGAGTGTGAAGCTGATATCCAATTGCTAGACACCAATTCCAATGTTGGCCGTGAATTCGTTCGGGTCAGGTATGTTACTAGCTGTAGAAATGTCTGACCGAATTATGAATAAGCACATTTTTTGTACACGATCCACAAAGGGCTTCAAGACCGTTCTGAATTGCAAGAGGTTTACACACATTGCTATGCGGGGAATTCTGTTTGGCACTCCAGACTCTCTGAGCAAAGGAATTGTCATTGTTCAGAATTAACTACTCTCCATACTGAGATGCAAGCATCGCTTGAAATCATCATGCTAATGAAGGTGGAAAATAATTCTTTGTCTTGCGAGACAGCCACCACTAAAGAATGTTTTGTATCGCATGACTAGATAACGAAACCAAACTTTGTGTCGAAGTCATCTCCTGCTTTACGCAGAGCATTAGTTGATTTATTTTTTCTAGTCCCAAGTGACGAGAATGTAAATTTCTTTGTGGAAGGCATTAAAATCCCGAAATTTGGTTTCGTTGCCAAACAAGATTGAATTTCCAAGGACAGTAACCTTGTCAATCTTGTTCTGAGGAAAAAACAGAAAATCATTTGCTGGGAATTAATATGAGACCCAAGGAAGGTCTCGACGTGCTTTGGGTTGAAACTGGATTTGTCGAAATCCTTACTGAAACTCTTTAAGGGTGACAAGTTGATCATAAAATTGGCTTTGTCAAGACACTCTTCTCTGGTGTGAGACGGAATATGGATATCATCGAAATAGGTGATTGTTCTAATGCCACTACTCCTCACCGAGGCAAAGACAGGTTTCGTAACTTTAAGGAAATTCTGTGGGGTCAAATTAAGTCCAGATGGAAGGCACTGAAGGAATGTAGTAAAAATACTATTTCCATTCGAAAGACTATGCTTGATGAACAAGGTGTACGGATACCGATAAATATGCACCCTTTGGAGGGGCAAAATTAAGGCCGTAATCAAGCGAAACTGTTCCACTCTGAAGTGTTCGTATCTTACAAATTTGTTCAAGTTTTTCAAATTTATGATTGGACTTAGACCGCCAGTCTTTGGTAGAGCTAGAATAGAGTTGATACTCCATGTGAGGAATCTCTCTAATAGCTTGCTTTGCGAGAATCTTCGGAGACAATTCTTCATGGGTTGCCTTTTCCTCCTCGGTAGAATGTACACTTTGTAGAGGAAAAATTTATTGGTATGGGGTTGAAATGAAATTATTGGTTTCATAGCCAAATATTGTGGCCAATATCCAAGGCTCGAGAATTATTTTGACCAGTCATCTTTGGAAAGCTTGAGATTTCCAGCACTGAACGGTTTTGGACAGTACTCATCCTTTTTTTTTTTTTTTTGCTGGCTTGCGTAGAGACATTCATGACACACGATGTATGCTTACGTGACACTTGTCAATTTTTCTCCGATGTCTTTCTGAACAACTTTCTACCAAATGGAATCGACTTGCTGCGCAAGTGTTGTTGAGAAGGGTTGAGAAGGGGTTTCAAGATACCTCGATGGTGCATGCTTAGATCATACGATAAGCAAACCCTTACGAAAAAGTCCTGTGGTACTCCTGTGGTAATTACCACAGGACGGTACCACAGGACAGTACCACAGGAAAGTACCACAGGACAGTACCACAGGAATTGTCCTGTGGTATTTTGGGACATACCACAGGACAGTACCACAGGAATTCCTGTGGTATTTTGGGACGTACCACAGGGCAGTACCACAGGAAAGTACCACAGGACCGGTACCACAGAGCAGTACCACAGGACAGTACCACAGGAATTCCTGTGGTATTTTGGGACGTACCACAGGGCAGTACCACAGGACTAGTACCACAGAACAGTACCACAGGAACTGTCCTGTGGTATTTTGGGACAGTACCACAGGACAGTACCACAGGTCGATCATTACCACACAGCATTACCACAGGGCAGTACCACACAGCATTTCCATGGTACCACAGGAGAGTACCACACAGGATAGATCGAAAAAAAAAAAATCTGGGAGAATTTTAGCCACATGTCAAGGAATATTCCTGATAGGTGAGTGATGGATTTTAGGACAAACATGGCCCTACTTAATAACCTGTCCTACTCCTAACATATAACCTCAAACGAGAGTCTAATGGCCAAGTGCCATTCTAGTCCTATAATATAGATCTATATGTAGTCATATTCTATTCCTAGGTAGCCATCGACTGTATCAGTACATATATATATGGCCGTCTATCCGCAAAGCATTAAGGCATGGTTACTAACTCGATTATACTTTATTATCAAGATATGAAATTACACTTTCATAACAATATCTATGATATTGGGAATAACATAACATAATTAGACAATCTTTCATAAAGTTCAAAGTAAGTCCCATCATTAATACTTTGACTTTTTAAGTCATATATGTATTTTCTAAAATCTGCTTTTTATGAATATTCATGAGCTATGTAAAAATTTGTACCACAGGAGTACCACAGGAGTACCACAGGAGTACCACAGAAGTCCTTATGAAATTTCTCATGCTTTACATCAGCACTTTCACTAAATAGGTAATACTGTAGAAGTATAGGACAGGATAAGTAATGGCAAATCAATTGCTATAATTTACAGCATAACTCATCTATCAATTAATTGAGGAATATTAATATGTGCTTTTTTGTTTATATTTTTTTTATAAATTTCAGTTGATTCTCCCTTACAATTTTCCTGTGTGGTACTCCTGTGTGGTACTGCTGTTTGATATTCTCCTGATGTGATAGTCCTCTGGTATAAAATGTTAAGAAAAAAAAGGAATATCCTGTAGCATTTTTCTGTGGTACTTACGCATTTAATTTGTTGTGTGGTCTGTGGTACTCTCCTGTGGTATACATCGAAAATTACCACAGGAATTCCTGTCATACTGTCCTGTGGTACGTCCCAAAATACCACAGGACAAGTCGTATGGTATTGTCCTGTGGTACTATCCTGTGGTACTTTCCTGTGGTACTGTCCTGTGGTACTGCCCTGTGGTACTGTCCTGTGGTACGTCCCAAAATACCAAAGGACAATTCCTGTGGTACTGTCCTGTAGTACTGTCCTGTGGTACGTCCCAAAATACCACAGGACAAGTCGTGTGGTACTGTCCTGTGGTTCTATCCTGTGGTACTTTCCTGTGGTACTGTTATGTGGTACTGCCCTGTGGTATTGTCCTCTCGTACTGCCCTGTGGTACTGTCCTGTGGTACTGTCCTGTGGTACTATCCTGTGGTACTGTCCTGTGGTACTGCCCTGTGGTACTGTCCTGTGGTACGTCCCAAAATACCACAGGACAATTCCTGTGGTACTGTCCTGTAGTACTGCCCTGTGGTACTGTCCTGTGGTACGTCCCAAAATACCACAGGACAAATCCTGTGGTACTACCCTGTGGTACTGTCCTGTGGTATGTCCCAAAATACCACAGGACAAGTCGTGAGGTACTGTCCTTTGGTACTATCCTGTGGTACTGCCCTGTGGTACTGTCCTGTGGTACGTCCCAAAATACCACAGGACAAGCCGTGTGGTACTGTCCTGTGGTACTGTCCTGTGGTACTTTCCTGTGGTACTGTCCTGTGGTACTACCCTGTGGTACGTCCCAAAATACCACAGGACAAGTCGTGTGGTACTGTCCTGTGGTACTATCCTGTGGTACTGCTCTGTGGTACTGTCCTGTGATACTGCCCTGTGGTACTGTCCTGTGGTACGTCCCAAAATACCACAGGACAAGTCGTGAGGTACTGTCCTGTGGTACTATCCTGTGGTACTGTCCTGTGGTACGTCCCAAAATACCACAGGACAATTCCTGTGGTACTGTCCTGTGGTACTATCCTGTGGTACTTTCCTGTGGTACTGTCCTGTGGTACTACCCTGTGGTACTGTCCTGTGGTACGTCCCAAAATACCACAGAACAAGTCGTGTGGTACTGTCCTGTGGTACTATCCTGTGGTACTTTCCTGTTGTACTCTCCTGTGGTACGTCCCAAAATACCACAGGACAATTCATGTGGTGGTACTGTCCTGTGGTACTGTCGTGTGGTATACATCCTAAAATACCACAGGACAATTTGTGTGTATACTGTCTTGTGGTACTGTCCTGTGGTACTTTCCTGTGGTAATGTCCTGTGGTACTGCCCTGTGGTACATCCCAGAGTACCACACGAGCCTGTGACACAGTACCACACAGTTCCTGTGTTAACATATATTTGTGTGGTACATTGTGTGGTACCAACCAGTACTACAGGGAGTACCACATGAGCCTGTAAAACAGTACCACACAGTTCCTGTGGTAACATTTATTTATGTGGTACATTGTGTGGTACTGACAGTACTACAGGGAGTACCCTACAAGCCTGTGGTACAGTACCACACAGTTCCTGTGGTAACGTTACAAGTGTGTGGTACATTGTGTGGTACCGACAAGTACCACAGGGAGTACCACAGGACTTTTTTGTTAGGGAAGCCCGGGAGTGTCAGGCCATCGATGGTGACATGAGTTGTTAAAATTCTCATTGTGTCAATTGCATGGATGATTATCCGTGCATGATCTGTGAATTTCAGAAAGGATTTATCTATGTGGTAGAAGTCCCTTCATTACATTTTGTTGTAGAAGTTGGGAGCTCACAAGACCCAAGGCCTCGTGAAGGAGGATCGCCCAAATTGTGCTCTCGAATTTTGGTGTGAGAACTGCTTGGGCATTCGATGGCAATTGAGCATTTGCTTCGCGATTTTATAGAGACTTACCTTCTGATGTGGCAGTGTGACTGCCTTCATTAGCAAATCAGCTAATTTTTAAATTTGGCCCAAATGAGATCAGAATTTAAGTTAAAATCAAATTTGGTACCAGGCTTTGAAAGAGTTTGGCTGTAAGGGCATGGCATCCGGATCAATTCGGTTGTCAAAATGACCATAACCACAAGGGCAGAGTCAAGGCCACCCATACAAGGCAACGCAATCAGTTTTGCCGGGAAGGAGGCTGACATGAGAATATCGTCGTCTGATGAGCTGCCGATGGGGATGGCTAGCTCGCTGAAGTCTTCGATGGGCGGGGCAGCGCCCCTGTCCCCGCGGACATGGCTCGCATGTCCGGACTAATCGCCGGGAAGAGAAGCTCTCCTGCACCAGCTGGCATGGCTCACATGCCGTTTGTCATTACCACGGTGTGCCGCCGCCCTATCCATGAAGTGGGAGAGTATCTCAGTCTCTCTAGTTGAGCTTCAAGGCGGCCTTCCATGCCCTGATCTCCCCGCGGGGATGGGGGCTGAGAGGTAGCGTCGTCTTCCCGATCACTAGACATTGGAGTTTGAGATGTATGATCAGGGAGGTGTCTCACCTCCCTGGTACAATTCACTGCCGTCACACTTGAAAAAGATGCTTACTGCTCACTGACACGGGTATTTATAGCCAACTGGGACTGCCTGGAATTTTTACTTACTTTGAATTTCATTATGTGACTTCACTGCCTTAAACACCTGGGAAATGCTAACCTCTGAAGACTTATACGAGTATTACGTAATAGAATCTAAGCTTTAGCTCAGCAAATCATTATGGAGGTGCTAATTAAATAATATAACAATGTTCCATCAAGTTTCAGTGGTGTGTGAAAATTAATTTCCTGAATATTCATTTAAAAAGGATAAAAGATATGATGTCGAGCTCTTCTAATTTCGCCTGTAAAATGTCTAATTATTTCACTCCTTACCTTTTAGTTTTTCTTACCTGACTCATTTATGTTTTGTTTTCTTTTGTTTGTATTTTTTAGTAAAATCCTGGGATCCCACATTTAAGATATTCCGCAAACAATATCAAACAATATCAAACGAATAGATGCACAAGTTTAATCAAATCGAACATGATATTGGTCTTAGTCATACATAATTATATATGAATATATATACAGAGTGTATATATATATATATATATATATATATATATACATATTCTACAAAAATGAGCGTGTTTGTGTATGTGTGTACAATCTGAAGGGATTTTCTTTACTCGAAAATTTTCAAGTACATCTCGATCCCTTCAAAATAATGATAATCATTGCTGGGTTATTGCATCAGCAGAACCGACAAGTTTCTGTTAATATTTGTTGAAGCCGAAGATCGCTGTCTCTTTTGTGTGTTATTGTCTGCTACATTTTCTTTCTTTTCGTTAGTGCTGTCCCATTCTTTTTTTGGTCTCCTATTATTTCTAATCTCTTCGCCACTATCATTCCTTCAGTAGTTATATTGCTGTCTAGTCTCGTTTCATGTTCATTCCCATCTGTGTAAGAATGTCTATCTGTTACTCTTTTTTTTCAGTGGGCTTCCAGATTTCTTTTTTCTTATCCAGACTTCTTCTTTTTTTACGGTGCTTCAATTTATCTTTCCACTGATGTTCTTCACCAGAGAACCCACATTCTACAAGCTCTGCCTTTTTAGTGGGTCACTCCATTTTGCACACTTCACGCATGGTTATTCTTTATTTCAATCACTTCAGTTTTCATGACAATGTATAATTTCTGTAAGGTTAATCAATCATTGTATAAATAGTCTTTTCATTCCACAGTGTTTTACTTGTTATGTTCTCTGAAAGAAAGTGGAATATATATGTTTTTGTCGAAAATGAAATAAACTTTAAATTGAATTGAATTGAAGTTAAGTGAAGTGAAAAAGAAAATACATCAGGAAACACATGTTTACATCTTCGTGGCGGTGTGAATTGATATCTTCATCGTATCACATTATTTGCATATTATGTATCATTATGTTGTTTATATCTCTGTTCTCGGAAAATGATGAGAAACTCTAATGCCCCATCAATGACTTTTAGAATTATATTGAACTTCCGGATTAGCATAACAAATGGTACAGGTCAAACTTTAATAATCTACGAATCTTTCCATTGTCCAGCTCAGGAGGGACGAATTGTAAATTAATGTATTATATAAGAGATCACGTGATTTTCAGAAATGCATTATATCTGTCATAACTTACATCTTCGCCAGAAAACGATTGAAGAAAGAGACGCAAAATATTAAGAATTTAATTACCCGCAGTTTTCATTTTTGGCTTTGAAATTAATGCCAACGTGAAGAGTACGCAGTGATTATAAGGGCAGAGAGTAGTCAAAGTTTAGAATCGCAACACGAATTAAGTACATGTATGATGTAGATCTGTTTAGTGTAGATCGTTGTTTCCCCAGATTTTTTGAACAACTCAAATTAACACATTCGATAGATCTGGATTGCGACACATTAATGGTGTTCATATCATTTCTATTCGGAAGGTATGTTGCATTACGAGTCCACGCAACCAATTCTGTATTTCGGCATGATTCCAAAATATGAATAACGGCGCAATTTCTATGCTTGTTTAAGAAGAACGGCAGTCCCAGAGATTCTTATAGAGACGGGGTACAGACTTGCAGAAATTAGGCAAAACAGGCAAAATATTCCATTCACAGCACTATCATGTCGGTGTATTTTATTTGACTTATGATCCATCACAATAAAGTCCATAAATGTTGCCCAATATCGACTTTTTTGTCTGAGTTTGCTTGCAGTAATGTCTAAGGAACTCCTAGGTCCTCAACAGTATAATTCATATTAGGATTTATATCTTATTGGCTTTCAACTTAAGATACAGTCAAGATCGAGCAATTGTACAAGACATATTAAATTGGAACACCGAGATAATTAGCTTTGAAAAGTGGGGGGGGGGGGGTTCAGAACACCCTCAGTCTTTGAAATTTGAGCACCAGGTTGCTACTGTATTGGAATTTTTATTTCACATTCAAATTCCTCTAGTTTCTACCATATCGGTTACTTTGCAGATCTGTTATACTGTCAGCGACTTAACGAGCTTGTGCAATGTTATACGTGGTTATCGTGGTAAAGTGTATACAAATTATATAGCAGAATCCAAGTACAGAAATGGGTTAATCTAACCTTTGCGTAACTAATCATTTAGAGAAATTAAAATGACAACGCTTGATTCTTGCATTTTATTACTTCTTTAAGAATAGTCTCCATTGTTTCTATACGGCGATAAGAATGAGAAAATGATTCAGAATGTAATTAACAGATTGAATCTTTTGTTTTTAAATCTTGCGGCACAAAATGTAACTATTTCAAAATAGGATTCATTGCGCGCTCATTGTAATCCTTTGCCAAACTTCGAAAAGAGAAATATCATTATCACAGCGAGTTATTTCCAAAAAAACAAGCAACTTCGAAGTTCCGCGGGTCTCTTATTGTCGAAATTATGGCACAAGCGTGCATGTGAGCAATCACTTATGTTCTCAAGGCAGAGACTTCTGCAACTTTTTCTGGGAGATTTTCGAAATTTTCAGTGAAATAATCTATATATAACAGTCTCCAAAATACCATACAATTCTAGGCTTACTATATTGTTATACTAACATACTACCCCTACACAGCAGTAAGAATACTAATGAAGAAAAGTCCAATATGTTTACCTGTCTCATACCAAAAACCAGGAACAATGTCAGGTGAACCTTAAATGCTTATCCAAACATCCACTCCTTCGATTTTGGAGATACAAAGACTCTACGAAAGCATTCCATCATGAGTAGTCCCCAAAATGAAAATCACAAGACTGATTGTTTGGCCAAGGAGGCTCGGTTTGGCTGTGCCTCCGAACTTTTCTCGAGTAAAGTGCATGGTCCAAAGTGACATGGTGACGTGAAAGTCAGGCTGTGCTAGCACATCAGCGCCACTTGCAAATTTATTTTGCAAATGAAGCCCTTGAAACCGGCGATAAAGCAAAAACGAACAAATTTGCAATTGTGCTTGGTAAACTGCTTAACATTGCCATGGCATGTTAGCTTATGTTTAAAAATATGTTTAGAAAAGAAATGTCGTTATGGCGACTGGTATGCCTCCGTCATATCTCATTGTTCTCCCAGTGAGGTCTGAAGTATATCTTCACAAGCTTGGCAAAAAAAGGGTCATGTTTGAGAGTTTTTGCTGCACAACCGCTAATGTTTTTGAGTGTTTACATGTACCTTCCTTGAAGCAAGATTCATTTGAATAGCCAAATTCTTTCAGAGAGCAAGCATTGGGGAATTTGAGCATTTCTCTTGATCTTTATGCTCCTTGAGCCCATGGCTCATAACTTTCTACAAATAATCACTCAAGTGGTAATAAGATTTTTTTTTTTTTTTAACTTCGATGTAAACCTAGTTGACCTTTGACCTCACATTCCCAAGAGAATCATTGCTAGGCAAAACATAATTCTTCATGAAGAAACCCAAAACATTTCCGAGACATGGAGAAAGAAAGCAACATTCAGTGATTTCACTTGACATTTGACCTTTTATCCCATTTCTCGAAACTTTCCCGAGACAATCTTTATTATGTAATACATGCACAGAGTAAGTTTAGGATATTGCCTAAGGGCATTGCCGAAATATGGAGGAAATCATAGCGCAATTTTCACAATTTAAGGTTTACCCTTAAACTTAGACCCTGAGCGTGCATGTGCAGTCAAAAGTCTACAGCCACAGCTTCGTCCATTCACACATGCATACTCATTCTAAATTTCACTTGGATACTCAAATTGATTTCAGTGAATACGCCGCGTTCACAAAATGAATTACGGACGGAGGTGAGGAAGGACGAACAGACAATTCACCTAAAACACTCTCAATGCCCGCAGTTACACTTTTTGGCGTAAGAAAACAATAGCAAACAAATACGACTACAGTCAACATTATCATATAAACAGATACCCCACAAAAACTCCTTTCGATCGATATCGATGGAACGTTTAAAAGTTTGGATCCGCACTTATGATTTTTGGGTCATTTTGACAATGATAAAGTCAATTAGCCTTGGTTTTTAGATTGTTTTTATTCTTCTCCTACAAAGCAATATATTGGTTTCCTGTAACAAGCATGACAAAAATGGATCACATTACTACAATATATTATATAAATAAAAATCATTACTGATTACTTTTTGCAATGTGTAAGAAGGGCACGGCGTCAGGATTTAATCATGCCACTCTTTTGTTAGATTTACACTTTCTGATAGTGATGTTCAATACTGGCATGACGATACAAAAACGTTCACGGTTAACTGCAAAACTCAATCTGACTGAAGCCAGTCGTTCCAAATGCAGCTTAGGCAACGAATTATATCGTATGATTATCCACGGTGATGCTTGACGAAATGGGTTAGTCTTGTTTTTGTATTTGTTTGCTTTTTTGTTTTTTGTTTGTTTGTCTGTTTTTGTTTGTTTGTTTGTTTTTTTGGTGTGCTTGCAATAGTCAATTCTGTTGGTTTTGATTTGGTTTCAATTATCAAAATTGAATAGTTATTATTCTTATCAAGATTGAATAGTTATTGTTCTTATCACTCAAACCGCTATCATGTCAGCTTGAAATGGGATGCTTACAGTACTTCGTGGTTATGCGTAGAAATTGCGTAGCCCATATCAAACTGACAGCGCATGCATGTTATTACTGTGATTGCTTAATCTTCCCCAACTTCTTATCTTAAAGAGTTTTTACCACTTCTAATATCCCAGCTGCAAAACTCTGCTTCCTTATCTTAAAAAGTTTTTGAGTTTATGAACCACACCACCAAAAAATAATCAATATATCGATAGACATGAATTAATTTTCTTGATAACATATGGCGAAATCATTTCGTTAATAGTGGTCGACTGTTCTACTTTTTCTTAATTGTCAAAACTAGTGTTGAATTTTACTTTATCTACCATATTTAACAACAAATAAAGTAATTACAGAATTAGCGACAATCTATTACACTTGATTGAAAATTATGATACAATGGTCATATTTTATACTTGTATTTTGTCTATAACATATATAATGAATCTTACACTCATCGGAAAAGGATACAACACGTACAATATATTACAAAACATTCCCAATGCGGGACTGCCTTTTTTTCAGCTCAAGCATAATCAAATATTTTATAGTGTATAATCAATTTTTCATCTTTTTTAAATAACCTTAAACATCTTTTAGAATAATTTGTATAGTATATACACTACATCGCGTAAATGCAAAGTTCAGACTGAAAAGATTTGTTTCTTGTAGCAGACAAACAAGATAATGAAAAATGAGTTCACCTTATAGAATTTAACATTCTCACGGTCTATATTATACATGCAAGTCACAAATCTATATGATACAGATATAAGAGCGGCAGATACGCATGGCCAATTTGTCTTGTTAGGTCTTATTTTCCATTAGCAGTGATAAGCAGTTCAATCAAATACTGTCAACGATGTCATCTTATTTTACTTAACAAGGTGTAAGTTTTTTCACGCCTTGTTACGCATACAAATCATACATCGACATGATAGTGTATGAAAGGTAAATCTGTAACACTGAGTGCACCTGTCAGGGATATGGGTTAGAGAAGTCCGCGGACTACAGTTAACTTTGCCCAATGCTTGGCAACCTTGTCAAGTGCATCCATTGTTAAGGTATTTTCGTGTTATTGAATGACAAATTATTTTCAGTTTTGTTGTTGATTTTTTTACTATATGTCTTCTACCAAATACAATAATGATAATAATGATACAGATATCATACAGATACTGATATAAAAAGAAAGTTTCCTTGTATGATCTTCTTTACCAATGACAGTGGCAGCATTCAAACACTTCTTTTTCCATCTTTACCAGGAGCAGGAGCCAGTGAGACTACAATTGCAGCTGGTGAGCACATACAAAGCTTAATGTTAAAATAAAATTGTTGATATTGATAAAATGGCATAGATGAATTTGTATAATCAAATAAAAATGAATTTCTAATTAGTTCTGCAAGAATTTAGACTTGGAGGCAAAATGGGCAGTTGCCCAGCAACATGAAAATCTTTGAGGGGGGCAAAATGATATATTTGCCCCCAAATAATCCCCTAGATACCAAAAATTCTCTTGCTCTTTTGAAAGAAAATTGTCCAATTATTCCACTAAAAGTTTAGTTTGGACCAGATAATTAAGTGTCAATTCTCAAAATGCAAAATAACTCTCGGGGACGCATAGCAGGGGGATATCCTGTTGTTTTAGGTTGTTAGGTTAATTCCCTTCCATGTACTTAGTGCACAATTATGATTAACATGCATATTCCTGAATAATTCTCCAAAACTGTGTACCAGATCTGTCACTTTCTACTGAAGTAAGACAAGGTACAAAGGTAACACTGATTGTAAGTTTAGTGTGTTTAGATAGTCACGAGTGATTATCAAAATGTCACTTGATTAAATCTTAATCATAAACTTTCTTTATCTTTTGTTGTCATCAAATCAACCTGTTCAGGCTATTCCTAAATAACAAAATAATAGCTGAAAAGTGACTAATCAAAAGGGAAAAAAAAGACACTGTCAGATCAGCTTTAAAGAAATCCTCGTGTAACATCGTCCCTGTTTGACAGAAAATACTAAATTGCCGTTTATAGTTGACAGACCTCTGCATGGTGTCATGAATATGCATTTGTGCTAAGTGGGTGTGGCCTGTTGGGCGAGAGAAGGATAAAGTTCTCTTGTTACTTTAAATCTGATATCATTGGTGGTGATGATTTGCCTTGTTGTCAGAATGTGTGACATGTTGTTGTGCCACCAATATTTCCCTCATTTTTGTAGTAATGGAATGGAACTAGACGCCTGATTCTGCTGTGTTATGAGTGGTCCGAGCATTTCCTTCTCCTTGACCAGACAATCTACGGGTCTCTTCTTTTGCTTTACCGATTTTCTCCCTCCAGAGGGCGATGTTTCGCTTGCTGAAACCGAACACGAGAAGCAGCATAACTCCTGCAAAGAGTTGACAGCCGTGAACACGTACCAAAGCTCTCGAACCTTACCGTAGTCACAGACGAAGGCGAGTGCCCAGGTGAAGCCCATGATGCAAGATAGCTGAGTAAGTGAAATAAGTGAGTAATAAAGAAGTGCAAACAGGGGAAAACTTACCCAAAATACATTTTTATAGGCCTGCTCATGTATATGCACATGCATTCCCAAACAATGATGAAGAGAATGCACAAGTATCATTTACACTATAGCGAAAGAAAACAAACACACTCGCAAACACACACACACACACACACACACACACACAAACACACATTTGACCAGTGCTTATGACTGTCACTTGAATATTCATTAGTTCTTTACTTTATTTGTTTATTTCTTCTCTTTTGTAGGGGCCCGATGTCTTATCCTTGAGACATGATATAGGTGGTATAGTAGACTATTTGCAGAAAAGACTACCATTATGCAGTGAGATGAGAAAGAATCGACTGCATTCACAATTAGTAGGAGCTAAGTTGGAAATATTTCAAAACTTTCCAATTGACCGTGAAATCAGAAAATTGTTGAAAGCAAAGAGTTCACAAGCTGGCATTCATTTTTTTTTTTTTGGGGGGGGGGGGTGCCATGGATACTGGTTAGTCATTTAGGTCTATAACCCTTATCCATCAAAACGTCAATAACCGACTGCAGTTTATCTCATAAATGCAATATCGATACCTTTATGTAAAGAAACAGATCTTCTTTCGCCTGGGTGATCACTGGTCTATCCTTCCGCACCATCTCCGAAGATTTCTTAGTTATTCGGATTCCTCGGATTGTGTCTGCAAACAAGATGATGTTGATGAACAGGAGACAAGCCAAAGGAACCCCGAAGCCATACAAACTGGCATTACCTCTAGTTAACCAGCAGATCCCGTTCTTACCATATCCAAACGTAAAGGCAGTACATTGGCACAAGTCGATGGTCAGGCAGATGCCAACAATGACAGCTGGAGCTCCCCAGGCGTACAGGGAATACCAGACAAAGTGGCCTGTTGAAGGGAGGTTCACACGGATCTTTGCTCGAGAGCCAAACGTACGGCAAAGGTCGATGGCGAGAACGTTCATCCAGAAGAAAGAAGAAAGCCAAAAATAGTGTGACGTAGCGGCTATGGTCTTGCAGAAAGTATTTCCTTGGACAGTTATCGCGTTTAAATGAGTCAGTATAAACACGACTAGTAATGAGAGTGAGAGCGAAAGAACGGACTTTCCAGATACGTTTCTTATCTTTGGGAACATGATGTAGGTAGCAATGAGAATGAGGAGGGAGAGTATTGACAGGGAAATGCCGACTTGGGAGATGATATTGAGACCCTCAGGGAGATCACTGACATGATTCACAGTAGTCAATCGACAGTATAACGCCGATCCGTCCCGCATGAGCGAGAACTCACCAGCTTGAAGTATGATATCCTCGTCAATCAGTCTCAGTATCAATTCTCCTCTATCCCCGGTGACCACTTCAAAGGACTCGGCATGTAGTCTGAATTGAGAGTCACAAGGCAAAGTGTCTAGAACGTGACACAATGACTTCGCGGTGTGGCGCCTTACGACAAAGCTTCCATTTGTACTCGTGGCATCAATTACGAAAGGTTGCAGAAAATCACCGGTTGTGTTTTCTGAATTCAAGGGATTGATATTTGAGCAGTTCCACCCTGCCGGAGCCTCGAGGGTAAGTTTACAAATCGTTACATTTCGTGACATAAGACCCATTAAGCTGGACTTAAAATGGTAATTAGAAAGATGCAATGTCATTAAGTCTGTTCTATTAACTCCGTAATCATAACAAGTCTGACATGTTGCATTATTTGATGTTATCGGGGACGAATCAACCTTTTTCTGAAGCATGTTGTCACCATCATTAGGAGGAGTACATGATTCCTTAGACACAAAGGCATCTTGGTCCCCAGGCAATCCAATGACATTAACCAGATGTGAAGAAATGCGAGATTTATCCTCACTGGTTAGACTTTTGAGAAGATGGCTATCGTCATGAGAATAGAAGGAAATGCATACTTGCACAAACACCACTTCTAGAACGGGCTTGCATCTTTGAGTTTCACTGTCGAAAGCAAATCCTTGCCAGCAAAATACAACTTGACAGGTCTCAGTGAGGGGATCAAAGGCTTCATTTTGTAAGCACGTGGTTGCAAGAACAGAGAGCTCAGTGGGACTGAAAAGAAAAAAAGTTCCGATATTGGCCCCTATGACAAAGAACGGGAAACCAGATGGATTACAATAAGATGAAAAATAACGGCATACTTCAAGACCGTTGCAGTAGGCACAGTGAAGATTCTGATACACTGCACCGCTAATAACCGGATCAAGGTATGACGGGCAAAATATTTCAGTGTTACCGTCTGGTGAAAACAACTTTGAGCACGTGGTAAAATGGGTAACAAAGCAAGGTCTTGGGAGCATGTTGGCAGAAAGATTGTTCGGTAGGACAAATTTTGACGCGAAGCAACCCGAAGTTTCGAAGAGATCTTGAAACTCACCCATTTGAAATGAAGATGAGTTTGACTCAGAGCACTCCCAGTCCAGACTCCATGGCTGCAGATCTATAAAGGATATCCCATGGCAGAGAGCGCAGTACACGTTCTTGAAATGTCCAATCCCCCGAGCGGTCACGGGGGTGATGAAGTATGCTTCAGAATACGTAAAACGCTCACCATTAAAGACATATTGCTCACAGTTGATCCAGAGTATGGTCTCCTTGGGGGCGTTATCAGGACACAGCGATATCATCTCGAATGCAAACAATGGATCCCGGATATCAAATACCACGGTGCAAGTCATATAAGGAACATATTCGTCTTCCCATGCCATTTTAGCCGGTCGAGCGTCTTCTGGAAAGGGGAAAGATTTCTGACTCGACGTTCCATTGTCAACTGCCTCTTGGCGGTCTGCACAACAATCCTTATATTTCACACAGTCTTCATCACACTTGCAGAAGCGCTTTGTCCACTCGACTGTACAGGACTGCAATCCGATGCCAAATCAAATAAGATTTTAAAAAAAAATGACAATGTTTATTGTGTTCACACAAGAGTTCCATGTTTTGTAAGCTGAAATTTCGGCTCGCTCGCTGCGCTCGCTCGCCAAAATTTATATATCTATAAAAGAAGATAAGAACAAAACGTTATGATGACGCGGAAATATACAAATTTCGGCTCACCCACGCGTCCTAATTTAGAGTATTTTTTCAAGTCCTCAGTTTGTTGGTATAAATCGTTATCTATAAGGCCGTCACTATATCTTGATTAGAATTGTAAGATTTAATGAGCAAAAAAATGACAAGAATTCCATGTTTTGTAAGCTGAAATACAGAAATTTTCGGCTCGCTCGATGCGCTCGCTCGCCAAAATCGAGCAAAAAAAAAGAAGAAGATAAGAACAAAACGTAACGATGGCGCGGAAATTACAAATTTCGGCTCACTCGTGCGTACTAATTTCAGGTATTTTTTCAAGTCCTCAGTTTGTTGGTACAAATCGTTATCTATACGGCCGTCAATATATCTTGATTAGAATTGTAAGATTTAATAAGCAAAAAATGACAGGAATTCCATGTTTTGTAAGCTGAAATACCAAAATTTTCGGCTCGCTCGCTGCTTTCGATCGCCAAAATTTATCAAAAAGAAAAAAGATAAGACAAAACGTAATGATGACGCGAAAATATACAAAAATTTTCGGCTCGCTCGCTCGTCAAAATTTATCTAAATTTATTACATTTAAATCACCCTCAAAAGACCCCTTTTAAGTGCTTGAAAAAGCATATCATGTGGACTTTTTTTAAAGTCCCTACCGGGATGGGGTTGGGGCTGAACACTTTTTCAGAAATTATAGGGGTGCAATTTTCACGCTTGCCCCGGGCGCCGTTTTCTCTAGATATGCCACTGTTCATTGGAGACTGGAAATGAAAAGTCAAACCCTCCTAAATAGCGAACTTGTTTGCTGCAATTCCTTCACTTACCGTACACTAGTACAAAACATTAAACTTACAGCATAATCAAACACTCAAATTAACCAGTGTAAAAGTACATTGATCTTTACGGTGGTAAACATGACACGTACACTCACTGTACACATACAACACACACTCACATAATGATACACAATTCCAATGTAAAATAAAGTCCCTCGTAATGGAGGGGGATATCCATTCCAATTTACACTTCTGCCGACTTCTGTCCCCCTTAATGAATAAAAGACACTCTTTCTTGATGGAAAATTTCCCAAATATTCCCTTGAAGATATGACACGAGAGATTTTCATTTCAATTTTAAAAATACAAAATCTACCTCGCGATTTGGAGGGGTTGAGGGAAACCCCCTCCAACAATCTATCCCTGCTCCATGAATGACATGGCTACACCGTGGGGATTTACAATTTTCAAATATTCACCGCCCCTCCCCCCCCCCCCCTCGCTCCGTCCCCCTTCTGTATAGTGTAACACTCTTATTTTGATTGATTGATTGATTGATTGATTGATTGATTGATTGATTGATTGATTCAGTCTTTTTTCAACAGGGTAGCCCCATCAGTAGGCAGGTGCTGTTCTTACTGGGGGGGGGGGGGCCTGCACAAACAAACATTTCAGTTGACAAAACAAAGACATATACATCAAATAAAACACACTATATGTGGACAAGTACAATTCTTCCACCGAGTCCCCTACATACAGTCACACAATAACTATACACTGACAATTACACGCTTACAAACAAGCAATAATAACATGGTGGGCCTACGTATCTATCATAACCAAACAATTAAACATAAATTTCATCAAAAATTAAAACTGTCACTGAAAGTGATAAGTACCCCCACCCAAAGAGGAAAGAAATGAACCCAACCAGCAACCATCTTATTATATTCTTACTAATAACAAAATTATCAACATAACAATATATTACTCAACACTAAATGAGAATACACTGCCCACTGACATTCACGTATACAGCTGTATATCATATCTCTTGTCGAATGCTCAAAATCTGATAAAAATAGATCTATCGGTAATTTCTGTGATTGTCACTGAAAACGCTGTTGCCATGATAACACAATGTATAACATGAGAGAAAAAAATAAATTCTGAAAAATGAATTGATGGTAACGCGTGGACTTTGTAGACGAGTGTTATTGGTGTATAAGTATCAGGATCACGACGCGAATGAAGTCCAGTTCAGCCAGAATGTATATTTTATTTGTCGTAATACCGTGACAGGAACTGCGTGAAAGTACAATCTCAATATAAACATTTGGCACTCCCTGCTGTGCTCCCAATCGGGGCTGGACTCAGTGTATCACGGATGAACCTTCTGCCCGGTGGCAAGAGGACTGGCAGCACCAATGCTTGGGCTGAACAAGAGCAAAGAGTACGGGTTTTCAGGGACATTTTTGTATATACTTAAACTTGTGAATATATTATCTTTGGCACTTTGCATAAAATGAAAGAGGAGATTACCATTTACTAATGCATATATGCTGGGTATTTCTAAGAACGGCAATCCAAATTTGGGAAGGGGAAAGTTCTTAAATGAGATTTTATGAATGAACTCACTACTACTACACTGCTCTGTTGTAGTGGTCGTCAGCACAGTGGAATGTACTGGTCAAGATTTCAGGCAGAAGTCTAAAACAAAGGGGCACATAGAGGTGGGTGGAATGGGTCAGTGGGGACTGACCACTTTCCCATTAAACCAGTGCCTCATGCGTCATAATGCACTGCAAGGACATTTACTGAGGGAAGTGAGGAGTGGGGAGAAGAACACAATTTAGGGTCTTACATTAGATTTTGCACACTTCAGTAGGAGTTTGGCAAATTTCCGAATATTTCTCACAAAAAAAAAAAAGTGCATCAAATCGTTTTATTTTAATCCTATAAATGCAAAAGCTACTTCGTGAGGGAGGGAATATCCCCAATATAAAAAATAATATCATTTTGCTTCATTTGAATGGAAAAAGAAACCAAGTACTTCACCCAAAGTGTGCAGCAGATCGCCGAATTCCGGGTCTGAAAATGCAAATTTTCCCTCGCGTGGGAGAAAGATGCATTCCTCGTACCCATCCTTAAAGGTAGTGTTTATCATTGGGATCAGTGATTCTAAAAATGTTATAGTTACCACATTGATGCATATGTGTTTGTCAGTAGTATCACAAAACACCATACCATATACACATTTTGCAATAAAGCCTAAATATAAGGAGATATCACTATTTTTCTCAATTAACCATAACTGTAAACGGTTTAGTCTAGAAACATTTATATTACAACTATTGTTCACATCTTGTATATCTAACAATACTTAACATTGATTATACTGGTTCAAATTTTAACATTGGTTGTTTTTATCCGTAACTCAAATTTTAGAACTATTTTGAAGAGCTAAAGTTGGGTTTTTGTTTCATCTGCAAATGGTAAAAAATGCCATTAAAGCTTCGTCCCCTCCTCCTCCTCCCCCAATCATGGCAACGGATCGATGCCCTGACATTGCCTGAACACATTTGACTTGCTTTGGCCCTATCCCCACCCCCCCCCCCCCCCCCCCCAAGATGCGGTCAAAATGTTATGAGTGCATCCTCTGTCAAATTCTATATCAATGTTATACTCGGTTTGACAGGATTTTATAGAATCTAATTGCAAAGTGAGTTCAAATCCATGATCTTTATTTACTTTTATTTCGTTTCTCTTGAAATTTCTTTTGCCTGTGACGTATAGATTTAACTGAATCCACGTACGAATAGTTGAATTTATTTCATGAAATATTTGTTAGGTGAGGGTGTAAACATTTAACTTGTTGGCACATGAACACGATTTTATTCTCCTTTTTTTTTTACAAGTCAGAGGATTTCTTAAGATTTGCCCTGTGAATAAGTGAATAAGGATAATACATTGCATATTTTCATACTGATACACGATTGACGGCCGTTTACTAGGATGGTTACAGCAGGTTTGCAAGGATACCAAGACGTGAGTGTGTGAGAGTAATCAGTGAGAGTCATGAAACCTACCTGTAACTTCTACGAGTTCCTTCCCCGCTAACAAGCACGGCACGTAGAGTAGAAAGGCGATGGTGACTTTAGCCATATCGCTCTCGCAGTTTCTTATTGAAACATGCTGTACATACTTTGTGAGGAACTCTGGTAAAAGATTGTAAACAGGTAGCAACCTTCCAGATTTGTCCAAACAAAGACGTCAGTGGGAATTGTTGACCGTCGCACGTTTATGTCTATACCCAACTTCTGGTGATTACTTTGCTACACGTATTTACATAAATTACACTGTTTTGATAGATGATTTTTTCCAACGGTGGAGAACGCCCATGACGGTTTCTGGTCGCTTCACAGTTTGAAAGTGATAGCTGTCGTTTGTCACAAACGAGTTACTGCCATTATCATAATGATTGTAATGGATACCATGTACATATAAAAATGTCCTCGATTCTTTTAAGCTTATAATTAAAAGCAATGTTTGAAACAAATATCTGGGTGGTTTTTTTTTTAATGAAATGATCACACTTCACCGAAAGAGTGATCATGTTTTTCAAGTGGAAATAAATTACGTCAAACGTCCAGTTTAAATTCTAATTTTTGATCAGGTTTTGTTTCACTTCGTGCTTTGACTAACACCAATGCATGAAGGTGGAACATCAGTAGTAGATTTGGGCCTTATTTGTCTATAAGGGTCGAGCTCATGGCCTATCTGAAGTGGTCTTTCTGGACCCTCTCGTGTGTGTGTGTGTGTGTGTGTGTGTGTGTGTGTGTGTGTTTTACATCAATGATATTTGTGACTTCAAAACTTTCTTGCGCTTCATTGAACTCTCTGGATAGTACACGCTTTGTCGATCCCTCCTTATATAAATTATAGTTTTCACAAGATGATGTTCATGTTCATTATTCTTGATGCTTTTGAGCAAGGAGCAGATAGGTGCAGTTAAAGTTTTGTCACAAAAATTTTTTGGCCCTGACCACAATATAAGAAATTTTTGCACACATAAGGCTCTTCCTTGTGCAAAATAACTTACTCTTTTCACCATCATCGGGTTAGTCATTCAAAATTTTACGCTAGTTTTTTATCGACTTTTTTGTATGAATCTTTAGCATACATCATTAAAGTATAAGTCATTATCTAATCCCAACTCTACTCTGCTGACATACGAAAGAACATTTCTAGTTTTCAATTCCCGTTTTCAGCTGGCTATAAAGATGAAACCAGATCTTGCACATTATCTTGGAAAGGATACGACGCAGGAGTATCTGATGTTGGAAAACAGTTGCAAAATAATCATCTAATGTTCTCTTTTCCTTTTAAAAGTGCTGAATAGTAACAATGAGTGAACAAGACTTGCCCATCTACTAGTATATCATGCGTGATAGTGAAAAAGAGGTTACTGAGATTATTGAGGATGAACACTCAAATTAGTTAATTGCCACGGCCAATAAAGCATTGGTTTGTCTGTTTGCAAGATAACTCAAAAATTGCGAACGGATTTGAATAAAACTTACAGGGAAAGATGATAATCACATAAAAAAGAGGTGATTCACTTTGGGTAGTAATCTAGAAATTTTCATGGATTTTTGAAGGATTTTTTAAATCTTTTTGAAGAGAGAGTCAATAAACTTTGAAGTTTAAGCTGCGCGTATTTGAGGTCTGTATACTCGCTCAAAAGCACATTATCTAGCAATTGTATAAAGTATTTAAAATGTTTACCAATCACCCTGGATACGGAAAATAAAATTGATTCTTGATAATACAGGCATGAACAATTTGTGGGACACTTGCGACACATCCAGTCTTGCATGGTTCAAAAACTCTGCAGAACGTTGGCTCTTAAATATACATACTCAAAATTTATCTTCTGCTATACTCGAAACTTCAGATTTCACAACTCACAGAATATTCAAACAAAACATCCACTTAAAATAATAATAATAATTGACTCTCCCGCAAAGAAAGAGTCGTTTTCTAAGAATTTTGATGCTCTAACCACCACTTATCAGTTGTCTCTTGAAAATATCAAAATATACCTCGGAGCAGAAGATTATGTAATGTCTGTAGCTTACAGTCGTTAGGAGTTAGTTTTACTAATTTTATGTCCGTTCTTATCAATGTAAATAAATCATTTCATCGGAAGACCCAATATATACAGAATGGATTAGTTATGTAACTCGAGAAATCGCAAAATCATATGACATATCATAAAATAATAGTATTTTGAGTAGCTCTTCAATCTCCTTTTCATATTTGAAGCAATTTGAATTCACTTAATATCATAAGGTGAGATGTGTTGTTGTTTGGTCTCTACTTTCAATCCACTTAGATGCGTTTTAAACATTCTAAGTGGATTGAAAGTAGAGACCTTTCCTTCCTTCCTTTCCTTCCCCCTCCCCTACGTACTGATTTATTTCTATGTTGTTGTTTTTTCTTCTCCTTCACTGTATTCCGGTGTCTTTTATTTTGTAAACAGTTTGTTCAATATCATTCATTGTATTCCAATGTATTAGATTATACGTACAGAATAGAAATTTCGTAAATACTATGATCAATTATTATTGTGTTATTCTTGTAAAACGGAAATGTAATTGAGAAATACATGGTCTACCACATACACAAGATATCACAGTTCCCCTATCACACTCTTGTTCTACTGCCGCCTATAATCGTGTTTTCTCTCTCTCCCTCTCTCTCACATATACACACTTTCTTTCTCTCTCGCTTTCTCTCTCCCTCTGTTTTGCCTCATTTCTACGTCACTTTCCCCCTTTTCCTTAAGAGTTTTCTTTCCTATCTTACACTTACAGTTTGGCTAATATTGGATTGAATGCATTCGAATGTTAGACGTACAAGAGACACACCCTAAATGTGACCCTGCACCTCCAAACAAAAAGTCGACAGACATGAATTTTTAGTTAAGACCATATTCTGAAAGAACAGACTTTAAGCTTTAAAATGATGTATAACTCAAATCGAATGGACTCTCCTAACCTATCTTAATATTGGAAAGAAAGCACAAACTCAGGAAAAGTGCGAACTGAGAAAAGAAGCTCTGAAGTACAGTGTCTATAAACCGTGCTGGCTGTGCGATGAATGGGACAAAAAACAGGAAGTAAACCACCAGAGTAGCAACAATGAAGGGATTATCAGATCAAACTGAAATTAAGCATGTCTCATTAACACATTCTGTCCATAATCAATGCCAACTTTCAAAGCAGTAGCACTATCCTTTCAAAAGTTAATAGAGTTGAAAGTGAAAGAGTGTGGACAAGGTTTTTCAGAAATGAAAAAGGGATTCTAAAGACACACCTAATTACACTATTCTACAAAAATGTTCGAGATAAACTGCTAAAAAAACACACTTTCCTGCCCGTTTTATGATACCAAATTTTTGCATAATGTAAAAGAAGAACAGCTCTTTCAGATAATATGAAAAAGTCAAGTTCGGCTAGGTTGACCCATTTCACGTATTTCAGTCCTCACGCAAAATCATTGTGTGCGACTTTATGTTCGTTTTGAGGTGCACGGTCACAAATATACTTTGTAAATATTGTAAAGAATCATTTTTGTTAATTGTAGGCCTACTTATTCAATGCACAGATTAGATCTCCCCATACCAGTCATGGTGATATGGGATTAATACATTGCCATTGTCATTAGGCCTATCATTGTCATTGTCATTGCTCTTACGAGGTACCGCGTAGCTGGAAACCGATGACGTAAACAAAAGGCTTCTATTTATACTGGATTGGGAAAGCGAGCAATTTTCAGCATGCGTGTATATATAGGTGGAAATGAGATGCTTGGCGGAGGTCTGCGCTCTATGAGTACTTTCCAATGGTGATGTTCTTTCCACACTTGTGTTTTGTTCTCTAGTGAACATCTTGGCGGATATCTTGACTATCTCGAGGCTCCAAACATGTAGTTGTTGTATCATCCGATTCGAATTTAGCAGGGCTAATCAAGGTTAACAGGTTTAAGAAATCGTAAAAACTTTGGGCGGACAGGAAAACGGGGCCATGCCACGATACCGATCCCCACGAGTCATACGACCCACTAGTTCGACACTGAAAAAAAGATCCACGAGCCACACAGCCAACAAGTCATACAGCCCATGAGCTCAACATTGGGCAAATTAGGCCCATGAGCTCGACACTAGGCAAACAAGGTCCATGGGTCCGACACTATAGGCAATAATGACCCGTGAATCCGGCGGTACCGGCACTATAACAGGCAAACAAGGCCCACGAGTTCAATGCTAGGCAAGAAAAGACTACGAGACCGACATTTACATCACGGGGCTGTACTGTGTCATGTGTAAGATGAGGGAAGAAGACTTGTCTGTGTTATACTGTACACTCACTACACTAACTTTCTGTAACGTATTATCTTGAAGGAGAATACCACAAAAGTCGCCCGTTCTTGTTAAAATGTATTTTTGTGAGGAGGATTTCAAAGAAGACGTGTTAACTTTAATATTTGCTTTTGTTCTGCACTTTTTATTTCCTAATTTGGAGCACACTCATCTAATTATGAAAATGCTATCGAATGGAATTAACGATCAAATTGATGGTATGTGAAATATGACGAAGTGGAACCTCTCAGTCCTAGTAGAGCCTGCATGTATCTCAGTTGCGACTCCAGCGGGGTTAATGATCGGACGTCAAGTACTATTTTATTATTGAAATAAATGGCGTGGAATTAATTGACGAGTGAAAGCGATAATGGCATATGCTGCAAACACAGTCAGCCTTTCAAAAAACAATTGCCTTCCATCTTCACTGACTCAATTAGCTTTCGCCTTGTTTCACCTATAATGATGATATCTGCCATGATTACCAATTTATATCTACATAGCATAGTTTTAATGGCGAGATTATCCCCCATCAGATGCTAGAAACTAAACTATTGTAGGTAGGAAAGCGTGAAACGAACAATATAAATCGCGGCCAAATAAGCACTGTCGGCATGATAACTATACAATCAATTAGTTTCTTCGTTTTTTTTTCAGAATTTTGCTTTGTTTTTCTGTTACAGCTGTTTTGTTGGTTATTTTTCTGTGGTTGTAGTGTTATTTCTTTTATTTTTGTGGTTCTGTCTTGTTTCGTTCTAGTTTTGCTTTGTTGTTGTTGCTGTTTATTACCTGATTGGATGTTTGGTAAGACTGTATTGATGCTGCTTCTAGGTTGCTTGTTTCGGGTTTACAGGTTGTAAGCTTCGTTTCTTTTTGGTTACGTTTATTTATATCCATTTCAAATAAAGAAATACAACAAATACAATTTATAAAATACATTTAATCATCTCTTTCTTACAATCTAAAATCACGCCTTTGTTTAAATTCCATTTGAAATTTTGAATGATCAGAGAACTTGACAAAAAGGCTCAGAGCCCTTGTAGGGAAAAAGTCCTCTAGACAGCTAAAGACGCAATCAACAATGCGCAATAATACAGGACACAAACCATATCACAAACTACTGAAGAAAATGGTGAAGACATTAGACGATCAGTATTTAAGCAGGAGAGAATTTTCGAGAGACTTTTTGAATAACCGTAAGTTTGAGCATGAACGTATCTCAATTGGTATGGAATTCCAAACAATGGGAAAGCTGAAGCTAAGATATCTTTTTCTTTAAGCCAAACTAATTTTAAAACGAATGAAAATCATTACATAAAATGCGGGTGTTATAATGGCGAATACTACTGTTACTAAACATATCTGATATATTAACCGGTAATAAGTTTTGAAAGTAAGAAAACACAAGTTTTGCAGTATGAAGGATATGTCAATAATAAATCTTCAAAATACAAACGTTTTTTAGACAGTGGTGCAGAGTGAGCAAGATATTTACTACCTGTACATACGCGCACTCCTTTCTTTTGTAATTTCAGTAATGGATTTATCTTTGACTGATTACAGTCGCCCCAAACTGGGATACAATACGTAAGATGCAATGATTTCTTCATATTATTAACATTTATGTGATTGAAATCAAATGCATAGCTGTTCTTTAATCATTCAATAACTTTTGATATTTAAAATTCTGCTATGGACATTAAAAAGGGAATTTTGACAACTGTGAGAGAGATAAGTTTGAATGGTTACTTTATGATTGTTGACAGGAGTCATTGATTCTATAACAATTGAAAACTATTCTCAAAATAGAAATTAATTTCTTCGGCAATAGTTTGTGGATCATATTCTTCTTTCTCATTACCGAAAAAATATTCTGGAGTATTTTTCTTTTGGTTTTTCTAAGAATATCATTCATAACTTAACTGACCATGTACTTTAAATATTTCTTTTATGTCCTCCAACAAACCATAAAACAGAATAAATCAGGCATTTTATCATAAGCATATATATATATATATATATATATATATATATACATATATATGCATTAGAATGTGTGAAACGAAAATAAACAAATACAGATATACATGCATATCGGCAAAATACAAGTTATGTTTGGAGGGGAAAAAGACAACTAAGAGCTCCACTAAGTAGCAATGCTTGTATATTTTGAAACACTCAAGTGTTTCTTTAAAAGGTTGTAAGTAAAAATGTTTTTTCTCCTTATCTCGGAAATGGTTCAAGGTATCTTCATGGAACATATATAGTAAATATGCATGTAAAGACTGGCAGTGATTATCTAGGGAATTTAGGGGTTGTAGGGTCAAAGTTCAGGAGGTCAAAGGTCAAGGTCAACTCCTCAAAATTTCACTTTTTTCCCGCATATTTATGCAATGCTTGCAGTATTTTTCTTGAAACTTGGTGGTTACATGTATTAACCAAAAGAGATTCTTTGGGGAAGTTTCTCTTTTTTTTTTGCCAAAAAGGTCGAAGGTCAAAAGGTCATGGGCAAAGTGAAAGTGTCAAATTTCACTTCATCCTCCATATCTCGGAAGTGGCTTAAGGTATCATCATAAAATTAAGTGCATATTTGTGCATGTTCTGTCCAACAGCGATACTCTTGGGAATTTTAGGTCATAGGGTCAAAGGTCAAGGGTCAAAGGCCAGGTTAAAATGCTAACAATTTACTGTTTGATACAAAAATTACAATTTTCTCCATACCTTGAAAATTACTCAATGCATAAACTTATAAAAGGGTCAAAAGTCAAGTAAAAGTCCTCAAATCCCCGAATATTACATGCCCTTTTAGAAAATATAGCCATTCATCCAATTAAACCTAATATAGCGAAAGGAAAGTGAACACTCAACTTGTTTGAGACAAATCTGTCATTTCAATATTTGTCTATATCATGTGAAACTATCATCATACATTGTCAAGACGTACTGTAGACCTATTTGGAGAATCATGTATGATGGTGGAGGCATACCAGTCGCCACAGGGACATTTCTAGTTTGTATTTATTTTTCTAGAATTTTTTCGTTTACAATTTCCTCAAAAATAGCCCAACAACAATTGATCTCTATAGTTTGATACTATCTTACTGGGTAGAGAATCACTTTCATCGGCAATCCGTTTAATGACTAATGAGCTACCGTATACACAAAAGTCCTCTCTGGGGAAATATGTGAGTTACAAAGTGAAATGATGTGGAAAATAAAAGAGAATACTCATTTTGCTGTAAGATAAAATGACAAGGGTATAATGAGCGTTATCGTAGTGCGATTGATAGATTAAATGACCTTTATCTATTTGCTTCTCTTTCTTTCCTTCCATCATTTTTCATTTTATATACTAATGTCCACCTGCTATCTACGGTGTAGGTACATTGTTCGTTTGACTATCGTTCAAACATGTGCTGACTATGTCAGGACTTCAAACAAGGCGGTTACATTGAGCAAGGGAACCCCCCCCCCCTTTTTTTTTTGACTAGGAATGATGGTAGTTCCATAGCTCTTTTATTAATTTGAAGAATAATGTTCAGCCAAAACAAGAGATTATTTAATTACGGCGGTAACTAGAGTACCCTTGTATATTTTTTTAACTCCATATATGGCTACTATTATAGTCAACACGTTACCTCTTGTGTCTACTTTCAATTTAATCGGAATATGTACGGTTGGTTATTCCGAATGTTCTTTATTCCGAAAATGAAGTGAGGTTCGTTTATCATTCCTAAAGCGTAATAAAGTTCATATTTCCGAAGGTAAGTATAATAGGCCCACGCACTTTTTTTATATTTTCAGATTAACGAACTTTCGGAAAACGAACCGTATTTCATTTTCTGATTAGCAAACTGTAGAAATGAGGAACATATCATATTTTATTTTCGGATTAACCAAAATCAGAATTCGGATCTTTAATCGAACAGCTACATAATAGGGTACGTATGGGACGCACCCTTCTTTTCATTTTCGGATTAACTAACCTTATTTCATTTTCTAATCAACAAACCTACAGACTTACGAACCATACTTTATTTTCGGATCAACAAATCTTCGGAGTTACAAACATGTATTTGTTTGTAACTCTCTAAATCTTGAATATCTCCAACGATAAACACTGAGTGTAATACATTGATGCCAATGTATATGGGGAATTAGTTAAGCCTATAATTATCACATATGAATTCAATGCGGTTTTACAACATTTGTAAAACATGATAAATAAGTTGCATTTTGTAAAATTGCAAAACACAGAAAAACAGAACAAAGGCGAATCACTCTAGATTATTTTCAGGTGTCAGGTTTCAGTAAACTTTCCGGATTCATCATTCATTTCCTTCTGCAGGGGCATAAATTCAAAAAATTATGCCTGGTCACAAAATAAAACAAAAACAAAAAAGTTCAACAATTTAGAATTTTTATATTTATCATACTGGTCACGGGAAATTCTCCTTATCTGCAGCATGGAATACCAAATTTTGCATAAAATCACGATTCCCTGCTCATGGGGATTTCGGTCAGAATGGTCTTTTTTTTGTAATTGGTCGCTGGATTTATGTTGTTGTTGCTACTGCTGCTATTATTGTTGCGTTGCGGAGGTTTAATGAGTGGGGAGTAAGTAATAACCAGCAATACATATCAAGTTAGCAAAGAAGTGATACACACAACAGACATCCAATCAGACAATCAGATATCCAATTACAAATATAAACAAAGTAGGCCTATTATTTGGCAGAATTCAGAATTTTGGTAAAACAAAACAAAATCCACCTTAAATCCATCACTGGACCTCATAAGATAAGTAAACACCGAAATATGCATTTTCTTGATATAAAATTCTTATAAACACATGAAAAACATACACATATGCGTACACCAAAACATACACCAGGGAGGTGAGAGCATGCAACTATACCTGTGCAGAGGTGAGAATTCTATTCAAAATAGATATATATTTTGTTTTTGTGACTTCTTGATAATTATGATTAGTTAAATATAAAGTTTTGTTGATATGAATTCAAGTAAAAGGTGCTACCTATATATCATTGTCTGAAATGAAATATTTCACTGGCACTATACATTGTGTAGCCTTTTGGCGGCATGACCCTGAATTGCCACGCTCGAATGTCTCTCATATTTCTCACCCCTAGGATATTAGTAAAATTTACTATAGGCAAAGAGCATTTTGCCCATTTGTCAGACTGCATGGTTATTCTCCACTTATCACCCCATAAATCAATCCCCTCTTTGCAATCCGACTTCTCCCAGGGTGATTTTATCGGTACCAATACTGTGTATTATCATGATTGTTTCTGTATACATATTTGTAAATCGACCTTCAAACTATCGGACGTTGGACAACGCCTACGCCATCACCTCAATCAGGCGTTCAACCACTGACACCTGTCCGATTCGTAACAAAGGGAACTTAGGGAAGCTCGTGTTCAACATGGAGAAATTTTAATTTGCCGTAGTTCTCCTCGTTCTAGAAGTTCACTTCCTCGTCGGAAGAGAAATCGTTGAATTTACGGGTAAGTGAAACAACTCTATAGGAGTTTAATGCTTACTGCTCTTATCTTATTATTGTTAGTGTGATAAGTGAGTGTAACGACTTTTGTGTCATTACAGTAGTAAAAGTGATATATCAATTCGGTTTTCAAATTTTGAAGTCGGAAGTGTAGTTTTTTTAGCATATTCTCTGTTGTTCATAACATATCTGCGTGGATACATTTTCATAAAGTATAATACCACTTTTTCTTCATGTTATGCATCGAATGCGTGCTTACCGTGTTTCTTTGATTACTCTCATAATGACAAATGAAAGTCCAACATGACATTCACAATGAGTGTAATCTTGTAATACTCTTCTTATAATTCAATTTCAATTCATTATTTTCTTTGTTTTTCAAGAATTCAACATACAAACGAAAATACAACAGTATAGTGATATAACTGTTTGTTGAAAAAAAAGTTTCCAAAGAAAATAAGATTTTGTGAATCACTTATCATATTCAAAGATACACTACATTATGACACTTTCTCTTTCAAAACATACCTACAACTGTTGCAAGTCGTCACAATAAACGTACATAATGACAATTAATGAGGTGACAGTTTTGTCTTGTACTTAAGAAGTGTAAGAAAATGTCTGCTATGATGTATGCACAAAAAGAAAAAAGTGTAAGCCTAGAGAAGAGGCTTGATTCACAAAACAATGATGTCCTAGTTTGACTTTACTTGAAAGGATGTTAGTATTAATATCAAATGTTTTTGTATGCTTAACATATTCATAATGCAATATGACAACGCGTTTCTGTGTTAGCTGTCACTACTACGCTATTGTACTAGTAATTCATTATCATTTTAATGGGATTGATTATTCATTTAAGGAATTGTAGTCATATATTGTTAATCTTTTGAGTTTCTTCAAATTATTTAAGAAAAATGTGAGTTGCTTTAAATTATTTGGGAAAGCATTCCATACAGTCATCAGCTGCATTGTATCTTAAGGATTTAGGAGCCAATGTGATTCTTATGCTATTCGATTGAATAATATGATATTGCGGGTACGTATTGGGTATGAATTTAAATTGGTGTATGACAAATATTGAAAGCTTTAATAGTGATTATTTGGTGTTTTATTCAATGTTAAGTTTGGGGGGAAGATAGATATCTTTTATTTTAAGAACTTTTTTTGGTGAAGTAAAGGATCATGCAATATAAAAAGTTTTCTTTTTTTTACAATTTCTTAGAGTCTAATTGCTTTGAAAAAAAATGGTCTTCAAGTTTGAATTGCCACAATTCCACCACATGACATTAAGATATGTTTCATATAATCATAGGATAACAGTCAACAGTTAATTGAAAATGCATTAGATTGGTGAGAGATAATTGTTGCTTTTAGGCAAAGGTGATGATTTTGTCAATTTCGACATTGACTGATAAACATTCATCCACAAGGATCATTACTGATTTGAGAATCGACGATGAGTTGTTGAGAATATAATTGATGCATAAAAACAAGTATTAAGCCCAGAGGAACTCCACGTAGAGATACGGTAACGAATAGACGCGTAAACACTTTGTTTGGAATATTGAAATACACTGTATTGCAAATAGGCGACACCAATTAAAGAAGAAGACAAAGCAAACAAACAAAAGGTAAATGATAACATGTTCTTTTTGTAAGAGTTGTTTTGCAGATAGCAAAATTTGCTTTCTTTTTTAACTTTTGTATTTCCTGAAGCCAACGAATAGAATTGTCGAAAAGGAAATTAATGTTTTATGTGCATATATTTCTGACCCTTTTACAATAAAGGACAGTGATGAGTTAGGTCTGTATGGTCTGTATGGTCTCGCTTTTTCTCATCTTTTTATTTACTGTATCGACATTAATTCTTCTGGAAGTTCGGCACATTTCATATACGATGCACACACAATATTATACACTGTATTTCATTTTGATATCGTATTCTTACCTACCAAAAGGTAGGTATATGGTAATCTATAGTCCCATTTGACACATTGGTATAGTCACATTTTCATCGTATCAAAAAGAATAAATAAAATCAGGCTACATAACATTCCTCCATCTTCCAGCACTAGTACGTGTTTTCTAACCTGATTTTTGTTTGTAAATTCTTAATAGTTTTCTAGACGTTCCGTCACGAGGGAATTAAGGGCCGTCACAAATCCTCTTTTTACCAAAATCTCAGAGTCATTCTTTAAAATATTTATAGACAATTTGCAAACCAAAAAAGTTGGAAACATAAATATTCAGTCAGGGCAGAGTGAAAGGCTGAATAATCTGTATTACTAATTTTACCTCTTCTAACGAGTGTCGCTTTTTAAAATGTACTAAGTCTATGGAGATGGACCGAGCCGGGGGTGGAATCTTTAAAAAAAATCGCTCTTCATAGATTTGTAAATTTGCTCACATATAATGATGTGCATTGCTGGTATCTGTCACTTCCGCATGTGTGCTTCCACTGTGTAAGTTTATAAAGGTGGGTAACGCCTACATTGACAAAATGAACCTCAACGAATCGAGTGGTGACGTATATTATCATCATGACGCGACGTGCTTTCTCACACTACTATATAGCAAACACAACAATAGAATATCTACGTATTATTATATAATGGTCTACTGACTTTCTCATTCACTAATCCATTCATTTGATTATCTAATAAACGAGTATAAATGAATACAGGTTTTCAATAATTTTGGATGCATGGCGCACGGCCTTGCTATATATGATGTATATATATATATATGTATACATATATGAATATACAATGTATATACAATTGCATTTACGGCCTTGATATAATGTTGTACACATGTATTGATTTCAAGTATCTATTCTTTTTGTGACGATCGTTTCATTTCAGATACCATAACGTGCACAGAAGATGGTCTGGAAGTCCCTCTGTCACTTTCTTGCCATTCAATATTTTCGTGCACCACCGAGTGGGAAAGTCGCCCGTGCAAGTGCGATAAATCATGTGAAAAATACAACGATTGTTGTGTAGATCGCGAGAAGGCACCTCTCCAACGTGTCCAAGGAGAGTTCAACCGGAAGTCCTCCCTTGATCCTGACAGAACTGCTCGGGAGGACCATTACCTGCCCTATATGTCTTGTTCACCGGTATTTAAGATATCAAATAAACACGAAGCATTTCAGATGATATCCAGGTGCCCTAATGCTACTCCGATTAAGAGCAGTCTGCGAACCAACTGTGAGGAGCCTCCATCGACCGAGGACATCTTTATCAACCCCGTTGCTGTCCGGGAGATCGGTCATTTCAAGAACATCTACTGTGCTCTCTGTCACCGCATACTTCTGGCTGATGTTGAGCCATGGGGTATAAAAGTGACGTGTGACCAGTCACGGTATGTCCCAAGTTCATCAGTCTTCAGCGGCTCCAATCCAGGATTCCCCCCATCCTTCTTCAGCGATTATTCCGCTGGTGACGAACTTAGCAGTAATGCGAACAGTGGTTCAGATTGCTTTGCTTCAGGATATGTTCCGCCTGATGATCTACCTGCTAATATGACTCCAAGGGCTTGCATCGTAAGTGACATTACAACTTGCCAAAAGAATTTCTCCTCCGATCCCAACATCGATCTGGTTTGCCCATCCTACTCCTCCCCAGCGGTATTAAGAGGAGTCGTTTATCCTAACCTGCTTTGCGCGTACTGCAACGGCATTGATGTATGTACGTACCCGTTTGTGATTCAGGGCTTTTTTAGCATGTTAAATTCAGATTTCTCTGAAAATTTAACACAGTTTCTCTTCAATCCCGATGAGCTGTCTCGGAATGCGTCTACATGCGCATTAAATGAAGCGTTTGATCCACTCACTGGTACATGCACAATCGCCTTCTGCTGGCCGGGATTTGCGTTTAATGAGACAAGCAAAAAGTGTTCCTCTGTCCAGACAGATAAAGTCGCCCGAGCTTGCATTTCACTCTATGTGGACCCTGACATCGACATTAGTCGTCTATCAAATGATGACGAAACACAGGTGGCTTCACACTTGGACGACGTGATTGAATTGATGTTTAACCGACACTTGCTGTTCGATGCCGATGGCGCATTCCTGGTAAAATCCTCATGTAGTCTATACATTGATGATAAGGTTAAGCACGCGTCTGACGTATGCCAAATGAGATATCAAAGAAAGAGATGTCGAATGTGTTATGATTTTCCTGTAGATTTCACTGCCTTCACGGCGTCGGACATCAACACTGCTTCTGATACCAGAAGGCAAAATTTATCTTGCCTTGATGTCCCTCCTCTTGGAAATATCTCAATTTCCAGGCTGTCTCTTCTGGCTCCTACAAGCTGGAATTGTTCAAACGCTGGTAACGCGATTCTGCATAATGCCACCGATGGATTGCTCCAGCCTTTTATGATTGTTGCCACAAGCGAAAACGGAAGTTATGTTCTTGATTACTACTCCCGTCAGTCAATATGCCAAAATTTAGAGGATTTGCCCTGCGATAGTCATGGAAGACTGGATGCCGTATTCTTTGAGGCTGTTACTGGAGCTAAGGGAGAGGTAACACTGAAACTGCCCAATGAGACGGTGGTTCTTGAAGCAAGTGAATTTGCCTTGATGCCAGATGGCTCCGCGCTGTACTGTCGTCATGAAAGCTCGAGTCTTCTTCACAAACTCCCAAGGGGTATTGACACGATTTGTTACGTTGGGGTTCCAGTGTCCATGCTCTCCACGTGCTTTCTCATTGTCACATATGCCGTGTTCAGAGAAAACAGAAATTTATTAGGTTGGTCCATTGTATCTCTGTCCGTCTCGTCAATGATGATATCTCTTTTGACTATCGTCAGCGCGATAGCTGTTGAAGACAGTGTCTTCTGCCTATCCATAGCGGTTGCCTGCCACTATTTCTGGCTTTCTTCCTTCTCCTGGATGAACGTTCTCGCCATCGACCTTTGCCGTAGGTTTGGCTCTCGAGCAAAGATCCGTGTGAACCTCACTTCCAGCTGCTACTTTGTCTGGTATTCCCTGTACTCCTGGGGAGCTCCAGCTGTCATTGTTGGCATCTGCCTGACCATCGATTTGTGCCAATATACTGCCTTTACATTTGGATATGGTAAGAACGGGATCTGCTGGTTAACTAGAGGTAATGCCAGTTTGTATGGCTTCGGGGTTCCTTTGGCTTGTCTTCTGTTCGTCAACATCATCCTGTTTGCAGACACAGTCCGAGGAATCCGAATGACGAGGGAGGGTTCAGATGAAATGCCGCAGGGTGGCGCCCCCAACGACAACGTAGCTAAAGCTAAACGAGCCTTATCAACCTGCGCCAAGGTGATAGTTCTTTTGATATTGAATTCACGCTCAATAATATTACCAGCTGAAATATTGTCAAGATAATGTGGTCAATATGTTACATCACTTGACTTTAGGTTGACAGTCCATCAACATTTCATTGAAGTAAATTATGGAAATGTACTCAAGGAATGCCAGACATTCCGTAATATCATTCATCGGTCCAGTTCAGTTCAGTTTATTTTTCTCCATCAAATAAGAATTCAAACAACATAAAATATGATATAAAGCAATCAAGGAAAACAGACATACAAAACGAAAAATGGCTCACATAGCATATAATAACATAATCACATATGCAGTATAACTGAGAACAACTATAGGCATGCTTTGAATGATAACAATAAAGTAGGTATGGAAAAAAGAGTGGTCCGCTAAAAAGCTACGCTTGTAATACATATGGATCACTGAAAACATGAAAAAATGAATATAAAATATCGTTATACAAATCGTAATTATTCTAAAGTGCAGGAAGTACAATGAGAAACTCACAATAGTCACTCTCACTCACTCTCCTTCTATACACAATGAAGATTTCGCCTGAAAAAGTACCAATTTAGAAACAAAGCAAAGATGAAGTGTTATTCATAACTTAACATTATCACTAATGTAAATGTTACCAAATGCACGAATTTCATGTATACCTATAAATTATATGTTGTATGACTAATTATTGTGTATCACATGTTATATAAAGTATCATGTGGGTCTATTGCTCGAATTTTCGTCTTCCAGCTTTCTTCTGTGATGGCATTTACCTGGATTCTTTCCTTTGTCTGTGAACACGTCCAAGTTCCCGAGTGTGACTGCCGTCCACTCGCTGCAAGGGCTACTTCTATTCCTTGTGGTGGGCTTTCAGCCGGCGAAACGCCGCCCTCTGGCTCGCGAAATTTGGACTGAAACGCGTGGAACCCGATCCCCAGACACAGTCAAACCAACAAGAGGAACGGATGGCAAGGGTAAGTAGCATTTCGAATGAGATAGCGGACTCTGCCATATAGCCATCTTGTTTCCTACCCTATATATTTTCATTCTTTTCGCATTGACTAATTCTGTGTATTTTCGATCTTTAGAAGTAGTAAGAAGGTGTTCCAAAAGTTATGATATCTTTTTGGTGTTTCATATCAATTAACGATAGCATTACGCAATTATAATGGTGTTGATCACAGAAATGTAGATTGAGATATACGTTTCTATCCAAACTACGTAAAAGGCTTAAGGTAAACATAATTATAATTATATTTTGGCAGACCTTCGTATAATATTTAAACTATTCATTTGATTTTGTTTGATGTTTCCCCTCGTTGCGCATGTAAACAAAAATGTTGATGTTGTTATTGCCGTTTTGAAAATGAGTAAAAGTGATTTGAAAAAAAAAAAGTATTCTAAGAGGACGTCATGTTACCATAATGATGGAGTTTGATATAAGCTACTCAGGCAAGCTGATTTAAGTGTCAGCCTGTTCGAAGTTGTCTAAACACGTTAAAAGCATTTGTGCACTTTTTTTCACAATAAATGTACCAATTGAATAAGGTGATAAGCTAAGCAATATTTTATGGCACTGTTTTAGTCGTCCAGGATACACGGAATTTTGACATACTATAGTACTGCAGTGATATGTTTAGGTAAATTCTATACATTGTGTCTTAGCTGGTTTTCGCTTTTTTTGGTACCGTTCTTCTTCTTTTAAATACATACTGAAATTATGTGAAATTTCCTTTCAATCAGATATTAAAGAAATATATATTCTTTTATTCGTTTAGATAGCTATAATCATAGTTAAGATCTTATTATATATTACAAGTCTTTAGAGTAGATACAATTATTCATTTACTTTATCATAGTTTTTATCTAGAACATATAGTAGGTATGTGAATGGTACTGTAATTTCTCATTTTAAAGCTTAAGCATCTGACGAGACGTGATTTAGGATCGAAGGTTGTTTTTGTTTTTGTTTGTTTTGTTGTGGTTTTTTTTTAGGTGGGGGGGTTTTAATTGGAACTGTACGTTGTTCGATGACATGCACGCACCAGAGCCAATCAAGTACAAATCTTGAGGCACAGATATTCTAATGCTGAAGACCTTAGTGCAAAGTTTATTGGTTTGTCACTTGACTTCATTTTGTTTCAAAGCAAATCGCCTAAAACTGAAAACTGAAAAGTTTCTCAAAGTGATTGTAACAGCTACGTTTATTTTTACTTACTTATTATACTATAGGTTTTCCCGGTCAATTTCATACTTTTGTCACTCAAATTCATTAATGTGCATTCAAATTCACGCAGCGCACGCACGCGAAAATATTCGGGCATTCAAATTCAGAATCCGAGCGATCAATTTCAATTATGGGGGTTCTATTTCGTTTTCGTGAAATCAAATTCACGATTGGGCATTCAATTTCAAAATGCGAGCACCGACTTTCGTACTCGTGCATTCAAATTCATGCGATAGTCACGTGATAGTCCCAATGAGCTTGTTTGGAGCGTTCAAATTCATTTTTAGGCGATCAAGTTCCTACTTCGTGCAATCAATTTAACGAGGAAAATGAAGTAGACTTTTAAGAAAGGGAAAAGGGCCAACACAATCAATAAAGGCTTGCAAATAGTGTAATTATGGTTGTTTACGGGTTCTACGTTGTTCTCTGTTCACGTATTCTTTAATTTTCATCTCAATAAATTTCAAATTGCAATGTCCAATCAGCCATCATCAGTGCATCCAAACAACACAACGACTAGTAATCATATCTCTTGGTGATACTGAATGCTGACAACGCCCCAACACCAACCACATAATCGTGATAATGACAATTCATCAATTTAAAGACAAACTGACACACAGTGATCTCACATAGTCCCGCAAAAGTAAACCAATAAGACAGCAATACACAACAAACAGCACGTATAAAATGTTAAAGTATCAGTTTCAATATAGCCGAAATTGTTTTTTTTTTCCTCGAAAGTGTCAACCAACCATCCGCATTATGCTCGTCTGTAGGCCTATACAGTGCCTAATTTTTGTTTGTTTGTTTCGTTTTCTATCAAACAAGATGGCTGGATAACCCATATTCAGCTGCAAGAGGTGGTCTTCCATAATATGGGGTCCAGTTTGATGTTCTGCTCTTTGCGATGAATAAATGAAGTGCATGGGATCTTTTACGTGCATGAGTTGTGACTCTCTTCCACGTGGGACCTCCATTTTAGTATTATGTCCAATCCGAGGGACATGTGCCTGTATATTCCTATTTGCTAAGTGCGAGTTCAAAATTGTCAATGAACAGGTGGACCTCTACTGCAAAATAGATAATCATCATAAATCCCAATATATTCAAAGCCAAATGAGAAGCACATGCATACACGACCCCAAACTAACTAAATTCAGGACTTCTTTTAAATTGAATGCAGTTATTTGGAACATGGTTGCCTATTCACGAATTTGAATGACCGACGAGATTCCGTCGCCAGCTTGACATGAATTTGACTGCTCATTGATGAAATGCGTGCTCCTCTCTTAAATTTGAATGCTCCGATAGTGAATTTGAATGTTCCGATAGTGAATTTGAATGCTCCGATAGTGAATTTGAATGCTCCGACAGTGAATTTGAATGCTCGGATAGTGAATTCGAATGACCGGATTTTGAATTTGATTGCTGATTCAGTGCTGCGAGCGTGGAATGCGTGAAATCGAATGCTCGGAATAGGAACTTGAATGACAAAAGTATGAAATTGACCGGGAAAACCTATATTTACCTCTTTGCACATACTTTCTTCTTCTTCTTCTTCTTCTTCTTCTTCTTCTTTTTCTTGGTCTGTTGTTACACGACTCTATAGACTATGGATTTTACACCCTTAATTGGTACTGCCTCTTTATAGTTACTATTATTCCTCAAGAGGGTCCTGTCATTGGGCCGTATGTTATATGCAATGCTTTCAAGCAATTACCTCAATTACCACAAGCGCAACTTTGTTCGGTTTTTGTTTTCAGCTAAATACCAAGCCCAAGCAGTAGCTTAAATCACAGTTCAATTCAATTGAATCAAACTGTAAATTGGATTTAATTGTCCAATTCTGGAAATCATTTTGTTTTGTTTGCATACATACACGCTACATCGGTATACATTATAGTGCATACATATAGAGAGTACAGGTATAAATATAGATTCATAGACCTGATAGGCATACAAAAGACAATAATGTTTTCAAGTCAGTATCAGATACATAATATTGGAGGAGATATTTATTTAATCTGTGTATGCATTACCTTCTTCTTGTGCTGAAACCCTTTTGCTTGGTTTCAACAAAGCGGCGTCTTGTCTGTGCAAACGTTGTAAAAGAGCAAAGACGGTTTTTATGTATAAAAATGGGTACTAAGTGTGTTCGAAAAGCATTTCCTCATGTATCAGTAAAAATGAAAAAAAAAACTATCATGACTTTACGACAAAGTAACACTCACAAATCCACACATGCCAACACATATGTCTTATACACACACACATTAGGGACCACGGAACGTTTCTAATAATGGCTGTTAGGTGTATAGGTCAAGGGTCAACATCCCCTTAATCCGTTTCATTAAAAAATATGTCTTTACAGTTTACAATTCTTTCTTTTCATACCGTACCAGAGCCCACTCCTTGGTCTTATTCGTGCTTTCGTAATTGATTGAATAACATGTTGATATCATGTGTCTTGCTTTTAATTTATATGTCTATGGACATTTTTTAAAAGACGTAAAATAGATTTGAATTGAATGGAATGGATTACATGAAAGTGCGAAGAAAAGCGTCATAAGATTATATCTAAACGCAGTCACATTGTAAAAAGCTACTAGTGAACAAATTGGAGCTGATTTTTTATCAGTAAGTGCTTTACTCGATTCTCATTCAAGTAAATATGTTTTCTAACTGCCTTTGTTTCTTTGCATTAATCATTAATGATTATACGGTTTGGTAGAAATCGTGTTGAGATGCACGGATAGTCGTCACCGGGTAAGGAGTAATAATTATGAGTGAATTTGCAGAATGTTTTTCCTTCTCTGTGTGTGCTTTATTTTGGAATCAAGTGTATCATGTTTTGCTTTGACAAAAAAAAAAAAAAAAATGGTTCAGAGAGTTTTGTACCGGATATTGTAGACTGTGATATACATATTGAATGTGCAAAAAGTGGTAAATGAATGTAGGTCGGAGATTTGATAATCGTTTCTATAATGTGACATTACACATCCCGCATATAGTTGCAAAAGAGGGAGTGGCATTATGAAAATAAGATTTACTAACGGTACTATGTTCAGATTGGCAGTTACGATACATTTTACTGATATGAAATTTTGAGTGTTGTGCACAGTGTTTACTACGTGGAAAAGTGGAAGTTAGTTGTATTAAATGTAATATGATTATACCTTCTGGCGTCGAAACTTTCAATTTTTTTTTTTCATGTGTTATTGTAATGTCCCTGAATGAAATAAATGCACAAGCATGTACAGCTTGGTTATGGTTTACAGGCAATGATAAGGGTGCTGCGATATAAGTTCATACGGATGGTCGATGATTATAGTAAGATAAAGAGTTTTCCAAACACATCCAATTAATATACAACAGTATACTGTTGTATTTTGTAGTTTGGCGCCAAATCATCCGGTTGGCAATTAGCCATCGTTTGAGAATGATGACAGCCCGTCGCGTAGTCCACACTGTCACAGGTAAATATACTATTGGATGTGTTTAGAACTCTATAAGCTTTCTCTCTGACAGTGAAGCTAATTAAGCTTACATAGTTATATCCATCCTCATTCTTACTTAAATCATTGAATATATAGCTGGATGGCCGGCGCCACATTTTCAAAAGTGTGTGTGTGGGGGGTGGGGGGGGGGGGGGGGACTTCAGCAGACTTCTGGTGCCACTTCCGGGTTTCATCAGCTAACAAGAAAAATGAAATCTGTTGGTTGTCACTTCCAGATTTCTTCAGCTGACAAGCAAAAAAAAAAAGGGAAAAAAAGGTCACTGAAGTATTCCTTTGTATGGTGAAAAAAAGTGGGGGCCGAGCCCCCCTCCCCCCCCCCCCCCCCCCCCCCCCCGGTTCCGCCGGCCCTTCATTCGTCAATCAATGAATATAAATATCGGATAATTACACATCCTCGAATCATTGTCAGTTATCGACGGTGTACCGACCTGGAAGAAGAAGAACAGTGAGAGATTTTGAATAATAAAGGTTCACTATGAATTATAGGCCTATTTGATTTGAGAAAATCCTTTTGAAGAGGTTTCTCCACGTGGCGGCAGAGATGTTAAACACAGTTTTTATTTCGGCGTATACCACTGATCTCCATACATGAAGATCAACCTCGATGGCTATGTACCAGTATTCAGCTGTAAATGATAATAGCGGTAAAGTCCAAACCAACAACAACAGCAATCAATCAATCGAGAACATCGACGAGTTCGAGGGGAGCTAGCTAGCCTAGCTGGCTGGGGGATACCATGGCATAGATAGGGGCGTGAGGGGGGGGGGGGGGGTGCACGGTTCAGGCATACGGCCACGGTCGGCCTACGTACGCGCAGTGTCTTCATGCTGTACGCGTCTCGCATAAAAATACAATCTTTGATCGTAGTGTTTCTGCTGTGGGGAGCGGAGTCACGACATTTCTGAGATCTCAAAATGAGTACTCTAGCCATCGCTCTACCTCTTTCCTTGTTTGGGGGATATGTTGTAGCATCGGCTGTATTATTCCGGTTTCCGAACCTCCTTCATCTGAAGAAGAAGTCTAGCATCAATGCCAAATTAATCGCTCACCGGGGAGGTAAGTATCAGCCACTACCGCTGTACCTGTAGGCTGTAGCTACCTTCTCTCCCCCAAACTTTCGGGGGCGAAGTAGTGTATCAAGCCGCTGATTCTTGCTGAGTCATGCTCCACCCGCGCCCGTATCAGGGCAAACCTCCATTACCTCAGGAGGCTGGAGGTTAATGCCCTGATACGGTAGGCTGTCTAAATTCATAAAAACATTTCTCTCTGTCTTACTCTGTACGACTGTAACAATTTGTATGAAAGGTTTTACCCTTGATTAAATAGAGCTCTACAAAGAATGTAACTGTTAGATATATCAGTGTAATGTTGAGAGTCCTTCCACAACCGATATTGTATTGATTGTGAGTGGGCCGTGGGTGATGCTGCAATTGCATACGAGTTTGCAACACACACTGTGTCAGTGGTCAAGAATGTAATAATAATTATTAAATATTAGTGGCTACTTGTATAGCGCACAGGTCCACCTTTCAGTGCTCAATGGCGCTTCAAAAAATGAAAACTCAAACATGACAACACTACAGATAAGAAATTGGTAAACAATAAACAAACACATATCAGATACAATTGTTCCAAGCATGATAGATTGCAATTATAGTCCTCAGTGTGAGAATGTTGGGGGGGGGGGGGGGGGGGGAAGATGTTCGAGAACACAATGTGTTCATGTTGCAGGGTAATGTAATGTTAAAGGGACATTCCAGATGATTTTCATAATTTCACATCATGTAGTACATAAATCGACAACTCCATGTACAGATTTGTGGAATTTATTGTGGTTCTTGAGCAGAAACAATACTCTGAACAACCTTAACCAAATTACATTGAACAAGGATGATGACATAGGAGGTTCACATATTTCAGAAATGTAGCAGTGTAATTTCATTACAATACCACTTGCTTGCGAGTTCACCTATGTATAATCTATGCATACCTTCTTCTTTTGTTCTGCTTCCACGAGCCCCAACTCATGCATATGGTGACTCTGCCATGTCATCATCCATGTTCATTACAATTTGTTCTAAATTTTGAAAATATTCTTATTCTTCATCCCAATTATCACAAATTCTGAAACTCTGTCCTCAGTATAACTAATTTATAGTTGTTCAAATGTAAAAATCTGAAAATCATCCGGAGGTCTCCTTTAAATTTTCAGAATGCACTCTGGGTGCTCATATACTCCTGTACTCTAATCCCTCTTGATTATTGTGATGATGATGATATATGATGGATCCCAGGGTACCACGTTGTGTAGCATCACCTCACGTCCACTCGAGGACAGCCGCAGAGAAATGCATGCACTATGTATGTGTGCGTGTACATAGTCAGTCCCATGCCACTACATGTTATACTATGCGTGCATTGCACGCTGTGCTAGCAATATAGCATGTGCTTCAGTGCAGTGCAGTGCAGTGGCTAGCGCGAGCTAGCTCCTGCACCAAAATAATTTAGACTTTTTGGCAACCGGGGTACAACCTTTCTAAAAAAATATAAATAATTCAACAAAATGGCTGATTTTTATTTGGTACCCCGGGATACCATTTATGTCATCATATGCCAATCAGTGTCATTTTTTTTTTTTTTTTTTTTTATAGCATGAGGTAGATGGCCAGGCAAAGAAAAAAACTGATAATGTTATTTTCATCCGATGACATTGTAAATCATGGCTTGTAAGGGGTGCTTTAAAATATCATGCTATGTCCGTGAATGTCCTGGTAGGGTTACGTACACTTTGTATGGTCTGATATGTTTGGTTGATTTTCCTGTTTCACCTGCAGGTTATCTGATAATATGCTAAGATGCAAAACATGTAATCAGAAGTTCAAGAAAAGAAAAAGGGAATAGTTGCCAGTTTGCATTAAAACAGATTTTGAAAAAAAAGGAAACACTAGTGGCACGTAGAAACAAGGAAACAAACCAAACTGCCTCTTTTCGGACAAAAACACATCTGATTCTAAATATTGCTGTATTCTCTAAATATTTTCTCCCATTTATGTCTGTATGTGTTGGATAGGTGCAGCAGAGGGTTATGAGAACACCATGACTGCATTCAAATGGTAAGTGCACAAAAATGTAGGATACAAGTGAATCACTTTTTTTGCAAAGATGTGACAGGACTTTCAGTGTTCAGCCGTCAGCTCATACCTTCTCATGAATATCATCAGCAGGTTGATTTTAATTATCCAGTTGAAGGTGCATTTTGTGTGTTGATCTTGAGAGCTGGGTTTCAGCTTTCTCGTCTAGACTTGCAATTTCACTGAAAATGTGAGTTTTATGTTACCCATGGCCATGGACTGCAAATGCTGTCATGGTATTCATACTTTTCAACAAGGAAAAAAGGATATCTGTGAAGGTAATTTTTTTTTCTTTAAGTTCAGGAATTATGCTTGTTCTTGCACTTATACTTGTTATACAATTGTCACATTTTGCAATCCATACGCCCTCATTTGGTTCAAATGCAGCAGTTGATTTTTGAGCGCATTGCTTTCTGGAAGATGGGTTGACGACATCCGCACGTGTGCTAGTTAGCTTGGCTAATAATTAAGTGAGAAATGTGGTTCGTGCTAATTCTGTTAACTCTTCCCTCTTTCTCGCTGTGCTTGGAAGAACGTGGTTAGTTAAGTATTTCTTCAAATATAACCTAGAAGTTTGAGAGTATGCCTCTCACGGTGTGGCTGTTGGTGGCATATGGATTTTGAAATTTGGGGATCAAAAGTCACGGCATCAGGCAGCTAGAGTTCTTTTCCCTTTCTATCAGGGCCCGGGAGGTTGGTATGGAGATGCTTGAGTTGGACTGCCAGCTCACCAGGGACAAACAGGTGGTGGTATCCCATGACGACGACCTGCGCAGGGTGACCGGACATGAAGCGACAATTCAGGAGACGGATTATCAGGTACAATTGAAACCCTTGACTTCTATGATATCACAACACTATTGCTTATGCTTATCTATTTGTGTAATGTCGCCTTATCAATTTGAATCACTGCACTTGTTATACCTTGTCTTTGTGCTTTTGAAATTTGTTTTCAATTTGTATTTGATTGAGATTGAATACAGAAATAAATCAAATTAAACAATCAGATGACACTCAAAACAGGGTCGAACCTGAGCTGTGAGAAAGATGTCTGTTGTTGAAACTCTTTAAGAGTCCCCCCCCCCCCAGTGCACATGTGAAAGACTTCATGTACTGATTTTACTCTGCCTTTGATCTCTTTCTCTTTTTTTTCTCTCTAAATTCCTTATTCAGGATCTACCAGAATTACGTCGTGAATTAGAGGTTCAGTTTGCACAAGGTCAGTAAATTTAATGGTCTTGGTAATTTGAAAGTATTATGTGACATGATATTGTTATTAAATGCCATTTGCCAATGAACTGCTTCCTTTTTTTTTTTTTTGCTAGTTTGTATTAACGTTTATGGTACTGTATGGAAAAATGTGTGGCGATAATTTTCATGACCTGTGTTAATGTTGAATCAGGTATTTCATTTTTTAAGTCATAGAAAATGGAAAATGTGTGAAATTTATGAATGATTTGTGTTTACCACAAATTCTGTCTAGGGTGATGTAGGACAAGATGTTAAAAACGTGTCTACTGATTGATGTTTACATGGCTTTTTAGTAATTGACATTCAAGAGAGATTGTACTTCATACAAAGTGAGAGATATCACAATGTTTTTTTAAAGTGTCGGAGTGTTTTGATTATCAGGTGCGGATAGGTGTAAGATGGCATTAGCTAGGTGAATTCATTTTCATAATTATGATTTACTTTAATGGGAAATCTTGCTGGGAGTTGCTCCTATTAACACTTTCTCTTTTATCATGGTTGTCGTCAACAGGGAGAATCTTCGTCTATCAATTTTATGTTTTTATAGATTTTTATTGTGTACTTTCAGGTTTTCTTATTATTATTACCATTTTTTTGCGAGAGGATCAAATTGTATTTCTTTGAAAGAGTACATTTGGAAATTTGAAGACCTATTTATTTTAAAATCCCTATCTATGTATTGCTCTGGAATTGTACTGTCGCTGCCTGTTAATTTGCGTATATTTTGACTCCTATGGCGACCAGGGATGACATCTCGTAGCGCTTTGTATCTCGTAGAAAAGGCACTCTAGAAATATCCTATTATTATATTTACCATCAATGTTGAAATCAAAACTTCTGCAGAAACGTGCCATAAGCCTGACTGTCCGGACCGGCGGATACCTTTGCTGCGAGAGGTCTTTGAAGAGTTCCAAGACTTTCCCATCAACCTTGACATCAAGAGAAACGATGACGAACTTATTGAAAAGGTGAGCTGATAGGTCAGGGTAGACTTAAAATCAAGTGGAGACAATCATAGTCAGTCAACTTTTATATTGTCCAATTAAAGCTAAAACATAGTGCTTGCAAGGGCTCATAATTCATCTCCCACCATTTGGTATTTACTCCCAGTATATTGGAAAACTCTACAAAGAAACTTGCCTGGCTGATGCGATTTGCGAGATGATTAGTTGTTATGTAGTATTTTTTAGATCAAAAGTGTGAAGTAATAAAAGTCGGTATACAAACTTTTATTCTTGAAGAGTAGTTGGTATGGAGGAGACTGCTAGTACGTACATGAAAATCGAATCATGATAATTCACCCTTGCACACAGTGGATACTGCTATGACTGGATATATTGTAATCAATGTATGTCGAATGTGAAACATCATGTGGAAACCATGTTCTGGTAAGCTCTGACATTGTAGTACTTCTGGTGAAGCTTTTCGGCTGATATTTTGCATTTATGTCATTATCCACCTGAAATTGTATTACTACAGCATTTTATCACGCATTTCTTATCCATTTGTGTACATTTTAGAACACAAATGTGTGAATACTTTTCTTGCAAATGGCCAATAGCTACGCTATTGTCCGGGTCTGGGAGGCACAACTTTTGCAGAAACAACTGTGACAGAAAATAAAAAAGTTGCTCTGAAAAACACAAGGAGCACTGATATTCGATCACTACACAACGCAATCTGTCTTCGTGATATATAAAACTGAGTGCAAAGCTTTCATTGTACTGTGGCATTTAAAAGAGCACTCAGATTAACACTGGCACAGTCCATGGTGTGCACATATCTTACAATAGTTCGAGGAAGGTAACATTTTTCCCAATTCACTGGCATATAGTTTCTTGCCCTCTGTGCCAACTTGCCTATTATAGGCCTGCAGACGATGGCCAAAAAGTGGCTTAAAAAAGGTTCAACTGGCAACTATCGTATAACAAGCAAATTCTAACTTTTTTAAAAAGTATACATCCTGACAATATCCCACCTGAAATTTACCCAAAAAAATCTAATCGGAACATGCTCAAATGACGTCATCAAAATGGCCTCTTAAGATCTGCAATTTTGCCAGAGTAATTGTCACTTCGACATCTCTCATAATAAAAATTGAATATTTCGGAAAGGAGGTAATTCTAGCTACAGTAATGCTATTTCTCATGTACCTCAGGTCATCAGCCATCAATCATGCTCATTTTCAGTTGAGCTGGTGAGTTGTACGCATACCAATAGCGTTTCTATAGCAACCTTACACTGACGTAGTAGAAATAAACAAAAAATTCATAATAGTTTTCATAATTTTCATTTAATTTGTTGAAATATAATAAGAATGCCTAAATATATATTTTTTGATGTGTCTTGTTGGTTTCAGCGAAGTGCCGAACCAATTTCCGTCTTAATCATGTGTTAATATGGGGGAATATAGTCATTGCCATGGTAACGCTTTCATGAAAAAAAAAAACCCTAAATGATAAAATGTAATTCCTTCTACGCAAATAGTTATAAATTAAGCTTAATAACTTTCAAATAAGTAGGTGCCCAGTAAACGTATCCAGTCACTAGATGACTCAACTCATTGTAAGGCTAACCATGGTCACCAAAATTGTTTCCATGGCAACGAGAAAGAGCTTCGGAAACAGGTTTACGCAATGGAATGAGAGTGCAATTTCAACATATCTGTCAAGTGTCATTTTGCTCGTGTATTCTGTTTATCAAAATATATTAATATGGACGTCACATTTGAGGTAAAGAACTATGTGACAATCTGTATTAATTACATTGCATTTCTTGGAAACAATCGTGCCCTTGCTATAAGGCATGACAGCATGTACGTTTGAAACATAATATATTCGCGTCATAGGATAATATATGTTTTCTATATTGCCAAGGGGATAAAGGGCATTTTGGGGGCACACGGCACCGGGTCGCCCTTCAATATAAGCACCCTCTTTATCATGTAGATCTTGTATGGTAAATCTTCTATCATTTCGATGACTTTTCATTGATGTAAGAGTATATTTGCTGCATTGCCGGACCTACTTTTAAAACAATTCACGTTAGAACAACTGTATTTGCGTTGCTAATATCCGTATTTTGTAATAAAGGCCGTGAGTGTAGGTGTAAATTTAGACACCTCCTCAAAGCTTACCTTTGAATGTTCACCTTTTTTAAAATGTAGCTATTGTAGAGCAATGCTTCCTCTAGTAATTGGTTGCATTTTTGGATACAAAAGTGCCTTTGCAATACGGCACGATGGAATTTCGAAAACATGCACGTTTGGAACATATATATATTTGCGTTATATGATATTACAGTGTTTTTTATATTGCGGTGAGGGTGGAGTATTTTTGGCACATCCCACATGGTTGCCGTTTAATGCGCACCCTCTTCACTGTATAGATCTTGCAAAGTTAAGTCTCTTCTATCATTTCCATTGCTTCCCGTCGATGAAAATTGTATTTGCTGTATTTCCGGGACTACTTTTACAACCATTCACGCTAGAACAACGGTATTTGCGTTGCTAATGTTATGTGTTCTGTAACAAGAGGGCGTAAGCTTAGGTGTGAATTTAGACACTTCTCAAGGGATTCATTTTAAATGTTCACCCTTTTGACAATTTATTTATTGTAGAGCAATGTCTCCTCTGTTAGTAAGTTGTATTTCTTGGACATAAAAGTGCCTTTGCTGTATGGCGCGATGGCATTTTGAAGTCATACACGTTTGGAACATATATAATAATATTTGCGTTATAGGATTTTATATGTCTTATATATTGCCGTGAGGGTGGAATATTTTTGGCACATACCTCAGGGTTGCCATTTAATGTCCACCCTCTTCACTGCATAGATCTTGTAAAGTTAAACCTCTTCTATCATTTCCATGACTTTTCATTGTTAAAAAGTGTATTTGCTATATTGCCGGAACTGCTTTTAAAACCATCCACGCTATAGAACAACGATGTTTGTGTTGCTAATATCTATATTTTGTCTTAAGGGGGCTTGAGCGTAGGTGTACTTTGGACAAATCCCATGGGGTTGTCTTTTAATGTTCACCCTCTTGACGATATGGATATTGTTGAGCAATGTCTCCTCTATTAAGTACAACGTATTTTTGAGAACAAAAGTGCCCTTGATTTACGGCTCGATCGAAGTTTGAAAACATATTATGTTTGGAACATATAGTGTATTCGCGTTAATGATATTCAATGTTTTCTATATTGCCATGAGGGTGGTGCACTTTGGGGGCACATCCCACAGGATTGGCATTTAATGTACATCCTCCCACTAAATAGATATTTTGAAGCAACGCTTTTCCTATCATTTCCACGACATTCATTGATATAAAAGTGTGTAGCTGTATTGCTGCAACTACTTCTAAAACCATGCATGCACGAAAGAACGTCGGCATTTGCGTTCATAGTATCCGTGTGATGTAATTACGGGTCTTGAGCGGCGGTGTAATTCTGGAGATTTCCCAAGGGATTGCTTTTGAATGTTCACCCTTTTGACAATATAGTTTTCTTTTTGTAATTATATTGCATTTCTTACAAACAAAAGGGCTATTGCTCTACAACCGTAACGATCGGGAAAATGTGAAGGCATGGAAAATTGAAACATATTTGTGCTGTATGCTAGTGCATGTTTCTATATTGCCATATGATTGCCGTGGGGTTAGATGATTTTGAACACATCCCACTCGGTTGCCGTTGAATGTGCACCCCTTTGACTATATGATGATTGCAAAGCAGTGTCTCTACCATTTAGAAATCATGAAAAGTAAAGTGTCTTTACTTACCACTCGGCAAAACGACTTTACATGCATGTACAAGTGAGTTTGCTTTGGCATAAATGCATGTTTTGTTAATCTGTTTCAGGACCACGACGGTCAGGGTAGGGGTAATCTGGGCACTTCCCAAGGGCTTGACAAAATATATATTGTAAAGCAACGTGTCCTATATCACCTTAATTGCATTTTACGAACATAAAAGCGTATGTGCTACACAGGCGGAAGAGCTTTTCAGAGGTATGTAACCATGAAACATTTTTCTCGGTTGTATACTGCATGTTTTTCATCGCCTTTAGGATGCATGGAGTTACTTTGAGCACCTCTCCTAAGGTGGTCTTTGCAAGTGAGCCCTTTGGACTGCATAGACATTGTAGATCAATGTTGTTATTTTATCTCTACCCCGGCAACTTTTATAGAAAAAAAGTGTCTTGATATGGCAGGAATCCAATTCAATACGACTCAATTTAATTTTTATTTCATTTTCAACAAGAACAGATCGAGACATCACTTTCTTTGTAAAAGAAAATGAGGTGCGTAAAACTATGTCGAATGAAAAGAATTTACAATGATTATAGCACCATACGATAATTATACATAAACATAAAACTCAAGTGATAGTCATAAAACTCAAGGAACGACTTTTTTTTGAGACATGCACTTTTGGAACGACTGTAATTGCGTTGATATTTGCCTTACAAAGAGTCATGTATAGAGGCAATTAATGTGGGTACTTCCCATATAGTACGCTCCCTTGGAATGATAACCACTCTAACTATGTCAGTGTAAGTCAAAATTGCAGAGCAATATATCGTCTGTTGACTCCGTTGAATTTCATTTAATTAAAGTTTCTTTGCTAGAGGACCAAAAGGACTGTTTAAAGGCATGTACCCATAGAACATAATTATGTATTTGCGTTGGTACATGATTATTGCATGTCTTAGACTGCCTTTGGGTGGGGTAATTTTTGGCGCCCTCCACGTGGTTGCCTTCGTATGTGAACCATTTTTAGTCTATAGATATTGTAGAACAAAAATTCTTCTATAACTTTCACTGAATTTTAATGGAAATGAAACTAAAAGGACGTTATGCACAGAGTTTTTTCGCTTCAAACAGCTGTATTCACGTGTGTATAATTATGTTTTGTACCGATCCGTGAGAGTATAGGTATGAATTCGGGTACCTCCCTACGAGTCGCTTTGACTGTGCACCACTTTTTAAAGATAATTATACACATTGTAGGAAAATGTCTCTGTCAATGCCAATTCTATTTCATGGAAATAAAAGAGTCTTTGCTAGACGGCCAAACGACTTAAAAAAAATAAAATCTCGTACGCTTAAAACAACGGAAATCGCGTTGGTTGATGCATGTTGTGTAAATGGTCGTGGGGATAATATGATCGACTGGGGTGACTTTGGGCACTACCTACAGGGTTTCCTTTGACTGTGCCATCTTCAATATCTCAAAACCCTCAAGGATGCAAGAGATGAATCATCAAGATTCGAGCAAACCACCCTCCAAATAGAGTTCATTCATTACAAAATTAGACAAGTTATAGATGTTGACACTTGTTTAATTTCGTACTTTTAAGCTATCATTATCTGGTGGATAACAGACTCTAATTTTATGATATTATTCATGCTAGTTTACTAAGGCTGTAAAGTTTGGGTTTTGTGGAGAGAAACTGAAATATCATATTTGAACACTCTTGATATGCTCATATCGGGCACCTTGATGCATTAGAATATTCCGTTGGCTCGGAACCCTTTGCATATTATGCAAGAGGCCGAGATTATATAGGCCTACGTGGAAATGTTTGCATCGCACTAACTCACATTGCAAACATAGGTTTCAACATTTTCGGTGTTCCAATCTGAAACCTAGAAGCAATGTTTTCATGGAAATACTGTATTTTTATCATTATGGGAGCTAATTTGCATACTATGCAAATGAGGCCCAGACTATGTAGGGCCTACATGGAAATAGTTGCATCGCACGAACTGACATCGTAAACATAGATTTCAACACTTTCGGTGTTCCAGTCTCAATCCCAGAAGCATTTTTTTTTTCATGGAAACACTGTATTTTTATCATTAGGCCTATGGGAGCTAATTTGCATATTATGCAAATGAGGCCCAGACTACGTACATGTCATGGCGAATGTTTGCATCACACTAACTGACATTATAAACATAGGTTTTAACACTTTCGGTGTTCCAATCTAAAACCTAGAAGCATAGTTTTCATGGAAACACTGTATTTTTATCATAATGGGTGCTAATTTGCATATTATGGAAATTTAGCCACTATGCCCCACTGGATTTCTTGGGACTTTGAGTAAGGTGTTTAGTAGCCCATAACAAGTAGCACTGTAGTGGAATTTCCTACTGCAATTAGTATGGTGGGTGAAACCCTATTTTGACTGGACTAATGTGATCTATGACAAAATGTGTATCCAGTTTCTGTTAACAGTGCTTCATTTCTTTCAGAAGTACAGTATTTGTTGTAGTAGTCCATCGAGTATAATGAGCTTGCTTTGATATCGTACAGAAATCCATGCAAGACCCGTTTCACCGACATTGATTTCAGTGAGATCAGTGTCAATTAGTGTTTTCAGTTTCACTTATCAAGTCCTCGTGACTGAAACATAATAAAAAAAGTGAGATAGCGAGACTGAAACCAGTGAAGTGAAACTGAAACCAATGAGAAGTTTGGTGAAACACCCTACAGGACTGTAAGAAAGGAACAGCCATGAACTAACAAGGGGGGCTGAGGTGGAGGAGGGTCTCATCTAATATGAGAAATTGACTTAATCTATGTTCTATGCCTAATTGGCTTGAACGAAATGTCAGATTGTCTTATGATTGTGCCAAATGCAAAACGAAAAACAACAAAAAATCCAGCTACTGAGATGGAATATACATAATACACCACTAATAATGAAAACTGTGATATCTGGACAGCTGTGTTATACTCACGTAATGGCTACAGGCAAATTTGAGTGTAACCATGGTAGCTATGGTCTCTCACAGGTTAGGTCTCAACTCTAGTCTATTAAATTTACATACTTATATAAATTTAGAATGGTGTTTATCGTTGAGAGGGTGTTGCATTTTTTGTTTGAGAAAAAAAAATGTTTTCAGCATAAAGTTGCCATAGAAATGACCTACTTTGGGCTCAGATTTTTTGAAAAGAGGTCACAAATGGGCCCAATTTTGTTTGAAGAAAGGCAGGAAATAAGAAATACATACACTGGCAACTTATCTAATGATTATAATGTCAGTTGTATAATGAACACTTGAGATATCCTAAAATTCTAATTGATTTTTTTTTTTTTTTTTTTTTTTTTGGTTTTGGGGTGGCCATATTGATGACGTCATTTGAGCATGTTCCGACGCAGAAATTTCGGGTAAATTTTACTGGTAAGTTTGTTAAGACATATACTTTCAAAAAATTACAAAATTTGTTTGTTATACGATAGTTGCCAGTTGACCCCCAAATTCAGCCTCAATCCGCAGGCCTATTAAGCTTACCAGCAGATTTGCCAGACAGAACACAAATCACAGGGAGTATCATATTATAATTTCATCATTTATAATTTTTGGTTAACAATTATATTGTGTTACTTTCTTGTTGATCTATTTGTCCTTTTTTCTTTTGATTATATCATATTGTCATGTGCAGTTGAGTATATATACTTCTTAGAAACTGCACAATATAAGTTCAAAATTATTATTATTGTTATAATAACATAATGTTACCATTATAGGTTCTTGAACTTATCAAAGAGTACAAGAGGGAGAAGATAACTGTGGTGGGAAACTTCAACAGCAAGATTGGCGTAAAGGTCCACAAGAAGGTGAGTTTTTATTTACTTTTGAATAATTTTTCCAATTACAATATGTATAAGGACATCAGAATTCATTGTTTGAAAGTGTAAGTGCATACTTACATCTACTTCTAAAGGGAACATGCATGATGTTTGTGACAAAAAAAAAAGAAGAAGAAATGAATAAATGATAATAACAATAGAAATAAGTACCTAGTATCAGTCAGTCAGGTTTCATTCAAGATGCAGAAGTTTGTTTGTTTGATGAAAATATCCTGCCGGCATATGGTTCAGGCTTTATTTGAGTTCCTTTTTTTTTTTCATTTTCACAGTTATATGTAAATTTGAGATTATTTTTACTTTGTATTGTTAAAGTCATTACTGTTGTATTGTTTGATCAGAAAATTAAATGAATAAACAAACTTCATTTCATTTCGTGAAAGGAATTGAAAAGTAGGCATAGGCTGATGTCTATTGTTTGAACTTGACTGCATATGAATGTTTGATATAGCACACAACTTGGCATGTGATCTCTAACTGTAATTTACGCCAAATTAATTGCTCTGTTTACTTTTTGTTGTTCATGTCATACTTGCACTTACAGAAACTCATGTAAAGTGCTCTGCTAGGTAGTTGTGTTATTTCAGATTGTAAAAGAAAAGAGATACTCCATGATCAAAGTCAATTTAAATGGGTGTTTTGTATAACTCATTGATCCTTAACCCCCCCCCCCCCCCCCATCCACATCTTAAGAAGAAAGCTAAATAAAGGGGGAAGAAAGAGAGGAAAGGCGAAAAGATCTCATGATTCCAGTCATATTGACATAATTATATTTGTAATTTCAATGAAGGTTGTCTGCCTTCTTGGTTTGTTCAAGTCTGGCCACACATCTGATGAATGCTATGAAGAGAGTAAATCGGTCAAAACAATTTGTGGCACAAACAGTAATTTCTGGTCAATTGTTGATGAAATGCACAAACACATAACACTGCATTTCAACAGCCATGATTGTATTAGAGAAATAAGATTGCCTGGTGTTAGAGTGTTAAATTTCAAAGGCAACAATCTAATTTGACTTTTAAGATGTGCATCGTAATGTATACTGTAGCCAGGGTAATTTGGTGAATTTCACTTAATTTAGACTGCTGGTACAATTATGTATTGGATGGTTGATTTCACTTGCTTTAAAAGCAATTTTTCACTATCATCATGGAAATTATGCTGGCTTTCTCTCAAAGGCACCAGACATCCCTATAATCTTTGGCATGACTGGTATGCTGAAGCTTGTACTCCTAACATACACCGGTTTGCTGCCATTCGTACCTCTGATGGAATCCTACCTTGAGGTACCAACTGGAACACTCATCAATGATCTGTAAGTCGTCCAACTGGAACACTCATTAGTTCTTTGTAGTAGTCCCGGGAGATCCCTCATTCCAGTCATTCCATTCGTGTCATTCATTCATGCCATTAATTCATTCATTCAATCATTCATTTGTGTATTCTGTCATTCATACATTATCCATCAGCCATTCATTCACATTCAATTCATTCACTTGACATGCCATTATCTTTTAAATTTTCATGTATTTATATATTCATTCAAATTCATTCATTGTTCATTTTTTTTTCTTTTATTCATTCGTCCATTAACTTTGGCAGTCAGCTCTCCAAAAGATACGAGAAATTATTCATATGTATCAGTGGTAAGCAATGATTATGAAAAACAAACCACTGAGAAATTGTGATAGGAGAAACCCATCTAGAAAATTAAGCATAATGTCAATTGTTTTGGACATATGTTGTGTCTGTCACAAAATGTTATTTCATCACTTAAAGAATTTTCAGCATTGCTTTCATTGATAATCAGGTAATGTGGTTTGTAATGATGAATGAATGTAAATCATATAATTTGTCTGGTATGCCTCTTTAATCATGAAAAAAAAATAGAAAAGGAGATTACATTACATTTCTCGGTACACCACCAAATTGCTCCCAACTTTATGAAAAATACAGTGCACTCCCGTTATAGCAAACACATAAGTGCCAGTTCCACGGACTTCATTATAACAGGAGTCCACTGTAATACAAAAGACTGCATTTCATTGTAAGTTTACCACAAAATTTTCACAAACTTGATGCTGACAATACTGCAAATTAGTGAAATCTGAATCACTTGTAGTAATGTCAGCTCATCCCTTCCATTTCTAGAGCAATCAGAATGCGAAATCATATCTTATCATTGGCTTTTTTACAAATTGAGATTACATAATGAAATCTAACACAAGATGCCTCTTTGCTCATCTCAGACTGTCCCTTTTTTCTTGCAGAGAATTTTTGGAGGGTAGGAGCGTGCTGAAAGCGATTCTCCGTGTGTACGACTTCCTCGTTATCCGTCCATGTCTGTTCAGGCACCTTCAGAGGCGAGGCATCAAGGTGAGATAAACACTGCTTTAATCTTGTGCATTTAACTATTTTAGAATTCAGTAAGGTGACATTGTGGACATGTTGGAGAGTTCATTAAAAGATATAGCTAGTTTAAAGGACAAGTTCACCTTCATAGACATGTGGGTTGAGTGAATGCAGCAATATTAGTAGAACACATCAGTGAGAGTTTGAGCAAAATCCGACAATCCGTTCAAAAGTTATGAATTTTTGAAGTTTCTGCTCAGTCGCGGTTGGATGAAAAGACTACTATAGCTTGTGATGTCACATGAGTAGAACGATATAAAGACAGAATAAAGAAAATTTAACATATTTCCATTTTTCTCGCATAACAAAAGAACACTCAACTTCTCTCTTTCAGAAGGCAGGGGGAATAAAATTACCCTTAACATACGTCAGTAGCAAGTCGAAGAAATGTGCACTTTATTCAAAAAGTAAAGTTTTGTGAAATTCTCTTTTTATTTTCCTTATATAGTTGTAGGCATGTGACATCATACACTGTAGTAGTCTTCTCTTCCAGCAGTGACTGCGCAGATACTTAAAATATTCGTAACTTTTGAACGGATTGTCCAATTTTCCTCAAACTTTCACTGATGTGTTCTACTAATATTGCTGCATTCTCTCAATCCTTATGTATATGAAGGTGGACTTGTCCTTTAAAGGAATGGTATAGAATTGATGGAGATGAGGATTGGGCTTTTATCTTTTTGCAAAATACCAAGAAACCACCTATGAAGTAATACAGAGCATACCATTCTAAGAGGAATTCAAAGTTTATGAGATGAAAATTGCTCTTGGAATGGCTGACACATCCAAGAACAGAGTAAGATAAAGCAATTCTAGTAATGGTGGGTCCCGCCTCTTATTATGGTTGCTCTGTTTTAGATATCTAAGCCATTTCAAAACCAATTTTCATCAAATAAGCATCGAGTCCCTCTTGGAATTACATGCTCTTTCCTATTTCCCAAGAGGTTTCTCATTATCTCACCAAAAATGTGAAAAACATGAAGTTAGATCTCAACCAAAACTGTAACAATCCCTTCATGTTCTCTCACAGAATCAATTTTTGAATTGCAGTGGTTTGTTCCAGAACTTGCCCTACCCTTCATGATTCTTCATAAATGGTGACCTCGTGCTTCCAAGACGACAAGAAAGAGTAAACAAATGAATTTCTACTTGCTCTTTCAGATCTACTTGTGGGTGCTGAACAGCGAGCGGGAATGGAACCGGGCCATCAAGCTGAAGGTGGATGGGATCATGACAGATTACCCATCAAAGCTCAAGAACTTCTGTGACGTCAAAGGTTTCTCCACCTCCAGGGATCCCCTACTAGAGAGAGACCACTGAGTATAGAGGTTCATGAATCATCTGTGTTCTGTGTGAATGATTTGAGTACCTTGTAGCAAAGATCAAAGATTTTTTATACTGTGTCTTTGTATTCATGTCTGTGTGTATGCATGTGTAAAAAAAAAGACAAAAAAAAAAAAAAGCACGACAGGCTTTTGCCTGTCATGCTTCTGTAGAATCTGTTTGCAGGGTGTTCTGTGAAACAGGATGGCCCAGTGAAATTAATGAAGGAAGTTTATAGATGGCATAGGATTTCCCATTTTGTAGTATCGTAGGATGCTTCATGTAGCATTTTGATTTGGCATCCACTCGGTTTGCATGTGGCAGTCCATATTGTAAAGACCACTGTGTAGATTCTTTGAGATTTTAGACCAAGCTTCATTGAGTTCAGGGGTAATAGTAAAATTAATTTTAGAATTTATTTTTAGGAATTATGACATTTTCCTCATTACATTGGCAAATCTGACTGCTACGTCATATCGTACGAAAGATTTGATGGAACTGGATAATTTCAATTTCAAATGCACAAGAAGTTTGGCAAATTAAGATACAAATATTAACTCAATGGAATGCTTTGCCAATACATAGATCAGTAGAAATTAGTAATTCGGAGGCTTTTGATTGTTTTGCAGCCTAAAAATAGTAAAATATTGATATACACTGTATGGCCAAAATAGGGCTCAAGTGAGAAGGAAGTTTATATTATAACTAATGAAATACTGGCAGTGATAGATAGAACTTGTCATAAGAAAATGCAGCATGAGTTCCCCAAAATTTGGTGTTCAATGTGATTGGCATAATTCTTTTTTATAGTTTTCTCTGGAAGCAGATCAGACACAGTTTATACTAGTGCAGGGTAGCGTGCATGAGAGTGTTGTTTTCCCCACTCATTTTGTACTTTGAGACATATATTAGGATTTTGTCCTAAACATAGTTTGACAATCAGCAATCAGATATCATCAATAATGTTATTTCACTCCATCAGTCAAGAAATCAATTCTTACCAATATGTTTACTTGACTTTAGCAACCAGAATAGGCAATATGCCAAAAGAGCAGGCAGTCTAGTACAATGTAATAGTGTCATATGATCCAGAATTTTGTCTAGATGAAATGTCAGTTGCCAGAATCTATGTACCATTGGTCGCAGGGTAGCTTGTGTGAAGACACAGTTACTTTATACTCCAGTACTGACTGTGCATGGTGTAAATATTCACACAGTGTTGTATATGTTTCCTTGTTCTATGTGTATCATGCCTCTGTATTCAAAATGTTCAGTGAAAGGGGAAATCAAGATAGATAGATTGATAGATAGATAGGTAGGTAGGTAGATAGATAGATAGACAGATCAACTGATACTGTAGTTTGATTTATAAATTGGTTGGTTGGTTGTTTGGTTGGTAAGTTGATTGATTGATTGATTGATTGATTGATTGATTGATTGATTGATTGATTGATTGATTGATTGATTGATTGCAGATAGAAAGATTGGTAGTTTGAGAGATAAATAGATGGATAGGTTGGTAGATTGATAGATGTAAAAAGATTGATAGGTAAGTAGATAGATTAAGGTGAGCGGAGAATGGGGAATATGGAGATATGCACATTTAGACATCTATGGTATCACTAGAAAAGTTAAAAGCCAATGAGCAATTGTTGGGTATGTACATCAAATTTAATAAAGAAATAGTTTGAAAATTATTCAAATTCATGAAATTCTTCCATCGATGTAAGGCAATTTGTTAATCAGTTGCAATACATTAGAAATGTATGGCTGTCTGCTGGCCTAGTCAACTGAATGTGCATCTCTGTAAGAAAGTAATTCGCATTATCATATATCATTTCCTGGTTTTAGGATGCTTGCAGTGCAATAATAGATTTTTTTATAGTTATATGCCCTTATGTTTTTAGAACTTTGCTTTATAGCTTTTTGTCAAAATTTGTGATAAAAATTGTTGAAAAGAGCAGCTTCCATTTACCAGTTTATGTTCTGTCAAATGTGTAATGATAAAGACTGTCTTTGCAATGAAATTATGTCCATGGGAGAAAGCAATTATCAGCCCGAAATTGATGGAAGAAGTACAGTACTTTGATAGTGTTTAGAATGGAGCAATTGATAAGGACTGCACTACAGTTTATGTAACATTGTCAGTTTGATACTGTTTTTGTGGTACTGGGAAGAATGGGGCATTCTACATTCTGCATTGTCCAAGGATATATCCCAGTGCACTTAATACTGACAAAGATGTATTGGCTCATCACTCCAGATTGTTGTTGTTGTTGTTGTTATTATTATTATTGTTGTTGTTGTTGTTGATGATTTGTACGTGAAAAGGAGTTGCTTTCTTTGAAATGTGTATAAAAGTCATAGAAATCTGATTCAGTTTCTAGATTTGAGAGTTCCTTTTTAGCTCAAAGTGCAATACCACATTCTTTCATTCATTGTGGTGACTGAGTGAAAGAATATTATTTGCTGATTTTTCAAGTCTACACCTTTTACCTTTGTGTGATGCCTATGCATGGGTTATGATTTTTCAAGTTTAATGATAGTACCGGTACTACATGTACTCGCATTCTGGTAGTTTTTTGGCTAAAAAAAAAACTTTAAACATTAAAAGTGGAGGGATAATTTATTTCCATTGTTGGAAGAAAAAACAAGCATGGCTCTGTAATTATGGCCATTATTTTTTTTTTCTCTCTCTCTCTTTCTCCCCTGCTCAAAACTACATCAGAGGAAAAGATTCTTCTTTACCATTATTAGGCTGCATAATACATTTTTACGTACTTAAGTGTAATTTGTGCCATAAATCTGAGCTGGAAAGTAAATGGGTGAACACATACCTCATATTCGCAGCAATTGCAATAGCAATGATTAAAGTGCAATTTGTTTCATAAAGTTGCTACACTTGACAATTGCAGTCTGGCTTCATCATGGGAAAATAGTCCTGATGTTGAATTTGCAGTTGCCAGTCAGCTATTCTACATTAAGAGCAAATTATGAATTGTTTTTGTCAGAGATTAAAGAACAATTATCTACATGGCACCCGAAATTACATAGTCTGATATGTACAGATGCTTTCATGTTCTTTTATAAGTGGTGTCGCAGCATGGCCTAAATTGATTGTGAAGTTTTCAGTTTTACTAGACAGAACAGTTTCCCACAAGGTTACTTATGCTTGGGATGATACATATAAAATTGAGAATATGAACCTATACTCTGTGCATATAATAAGCCCTATTAAAGAAAAAACAAACAGCTGTATGAGCTGGATATGTACAAATGCTACAAAAGAAGAGAGTAAGACACATAAATGTGTGTTGAATCCATTGTGGATTTCAAATCATATCACTGAAAAAAAAAAGCATAACATAATCATGAAAAGTCACATAAAGTCTAAAGTTATTCTGAGTGTGATGAATTGACTGCATATCTATCCCTTTTCTTGTACTAAGTACACAGGTACTTACCTTTACAGCTATAGTGCAATTGCCCGCCATGTATATGTAAGGTCACATTCTTACTGCAGAAAGTATTGAAAGTACAAAGGTCGTGTTGTCACATATGCCAGTGTTGTTATTCACAGTATCATATTATGTTCTTACAAGTGGTCCATGAATGTGTTCATTTATTCTTCAGATGTCTTTGACTTAAGATCATTTTGGATAAATAATAATAATGATAATCTTGAGATAGGGCCTACATGAACTCTTAGAAATTGCCATAAGATACATTCATGGGAAGTCCTGAAAAGCAATTACCAAAGCAAATGATTGCTTTCCTTACATATTAGTAGGTTACATTTAGGCCTACGTATAAGCACATTTTTATTTGAAAGGGCCGCATATTTTTTTTTCTTTCACATTGTTCTTTAGAAAGAGGGGAGCATGTAATTGATTATGGAGATTGGTGTTCCAAACTATTCAGTCTAATAGCAAACAAACATGGCCATATACCATACATGTGCAACCTTGTTTCACAAATAGAATCAAGCCCAGCTGGACCAAAGAATCATGGAAAATCCCTCCATTCGAGCAAATGTATTTCAAGGTTATTTTATCAAATTTAATGATGATAATAATCATCACCATCATTATAATTATTTCGCATTATGTAAAGTCATTGAAACTACCAGGTTAATATGATTATTTCAATATCATGTTTCAGACAAGTTATAATAGTAACACAGAGGCCCAAATTCACGAAGGTGGTACAATTGAAACCATGGTTCAAACCATGGACAAAGACCATAGTTTTGTATGGGGGCGCCAAGTGTCGCTTGGCCTATTTCGTAACGAAATCAGTCATTTCGTTGATTTCTGACGAAAGGTTAGCAGTCAGTTAACTTAACGTTTTAGAAATTATCATTTCATTAACGAAATGGTCATTTCGTAATGAAATAGGCCAAGCGACGCTTGAAGCCCCATACAAAACTGTGGTCTTTGTCCATGGTTTAAACCATGGTTTCATATTGTACCACCTTCGTGAATTCGGGCCATAGGGCTTATCCAGGAGTAAGACTTTTAACGCATTCCTTCCAGTCAGTCATTGCCTGATGCATTTAGGCATCATGTTGATTTCTGAGAGGGATGTGTTTTGAAAGTGTTGACGACAGACATCTTTCATAGTTTCAATGCTGTAATGAAATTGGTATACTAGTTGTTAAGTACTTGTTTTTAGTTGTTCTTTGGGTATGTGTAGCTATATTTAAAGCTGCTGTATTAATCATTGAGTGAAACACTCCCAAGATGTGCAAGTTAAAATATTTGTATAGATGTAGCTCACAGCTGAAATTTGTCTATTTTCAATAAAGTAATGATGCAGACTACAAGTGACTTCATTGTGATCCGTTATCATCATCCTTCATTACAGTCGGACATGTGAGTCCCTCGACATTTCTTCGGTTATCATGAAATGTGATTTTTGCTTATGAGTAGATTATTCTTTTTCTACCAGTAAGCCACACCCATGCACACACACATATCTGTATGTTTGTGTGTGTGTGTATAAAAATATAAAGAGGTAGATAGATAGAAATACACACTTGTATATTCCAGTGCACTCCCGTTGCTAACGAACACGGTTATAACGAAATTCTGGTTACAACGAAGTAAAAATTCAGGCCCAAATATTACCAGCCCTACATTTTTCATTGTTTATTTGTTCAGTTTTTTTTTTTTTTCAATATAACGAAAGAAAATTGCCGGTCCTGAGGTCTTTGTTATAATGAGAGTCGACTGTAAACATATTGTATTTCATTAAATTTGTATTGAGGTAAGTACACCAATGCTCAAAGGTCATCAAACAAGAACCATGCGTCCACACACATGCACACAAATTACTATCTTGGCATGTCAAGGGGTTTTCTGAACAGTGGGCATGATTATTATTTGGACTTTGCACCATTTCAATTACTCTGAGAGAAGAAAAGTAATCCAAGAAGCCAGTCACCAACATTCTGTGATGTTTACATAAGTCTCATAGTCTTCTGACCAACTCTTGAGTATTGTGTATCTGAGGTACAGAGACAGAGAACTGTCCAGTTATATCAAATCATTCCATGTTGCATTTTTTTCCACTCATGACTTACATATTACGGCTGTACGTATAAAACAGTGTTGGTATTTATAAAAGTTGATGGCATTGCAGCATCATATTGGAAAGACTGACAAACTAATAAAAACATGTATTGCTAATTCTCTGAAGTGGAACAATATTGCATTGGTTTTTTGAAATCATAATTTAAGGCAAGTAAGTCTTCATTAAGTCTTGATATCAATATGAAATACATTATATTATAAAGATGTTATTGCACAAATTATGAATCATTCATATTTTCATATCAACTCTATACTCAACAGTATCTCAGAGTCCAAGCTAGTTGTAGTCTCAAAACAGAAATGACTAAAAGCCAGTTCCCATGAGACATCTACCCTCGGTATGAGGGTAGACCTCAAGCACATTTTTAAGATTGATGTCTGGCTGTGTGTTGAACTCTACACCACATACTGTCTGTCATTGATATTCAAGTTGCCATGGCAACATGTTTACATGCATAGTCACTAGGATTTTGTGTCCTGGGAGTTCCTGGTTAAGCTGAAATACAAGAACCAGCAAACTGCATTTATACTAAAAATCTCCTCACAGCTGGAATCATTTGATCTACATTGTATACATTCCAAAGGTTATGTTTCAACTTGTGATAAGAATCTGTGGTATATACTTTGATAAGTATACATGTAGGATGAATGTGGTACCAATATCATATGATCTATGTAACATTTCACATTTTGCTTATACAGAATTTGATTCTCTAACTCGTGTTACACATCCTGAATTCTCTAACTCGTATTACACATCCTGAATTCTATGAAGTATAAAATGAATACCATGTTGTCATAGTATGTACATTTGTATTGCACAGTAAAATTTGACAATCCCCTGTGGTATCTACACCTACCGGTACCTTGCTGTTCCATGCCACAACAAATGGTAAAGTTTAGGTCACTCAGGGCACTCTGTCAGGGTGCTACAGAACTTTATTTTACCACTTGCCCGGTCGGGCAAACAGATTTTCAAATGTGCAGCCAAACACTTGCCCGTAAAGAAAGTGCAAAATATAAGGTAATGAAAATCAGGTGTAAGTCAAGAGCTTAATGAAACACTATCATTTGAATAAACGGCACACATTGATTTGAAGGCTTAAACACAATGGAGTAACAAACTTGGTCCACTCAAGTTTTGCCATTGCATTGCACTGTGCTTCTTCACGTAAGTGTTGGAAAGTTGCTGAAATGAAATATAAAGTGTGTTGCATCACTAAATAGCCATTATCTTTGGGCTTGTGTATGGTTGACTTTGTGTGTTTGTTGGGAGGAACAAGTGAAAAAAAATTGCTTCAAAAGTCTTTGCTTGCCCAATTTGGGCAAGCTTTCGTTTTCATTGTTCAGAAACACTCGCCTGAATTTGATTTTCACTTGCCCCAGGCAATCGGGCAAGTGCTTATGTAGCACCCTTCGGCCTATCTGTATAAATATCATCCTGTAGATACTGACTGTATTATTCAAGTAATGTGAAATAATTAGAAAACTTTGTTTTACTACACCTTCAGATATTGCCTTTAATAACCAAGAAAGTTGAAAAAATATATATATGATTATATACAGTGTATTTGAAATTAGTTGATTGGTGACGATATAAAATCAGCGTATGTTTCACAGCTGCCATTGGCTAAATTCTCATTGATATAACTTGTGGATTCTGCAGTGAGCCATGAAATCACTTACACATCATTTCTGTGACAAACTTTAAAAACTGCATTTGTTATAGTGGGAATGCACTGTACCTGACACTTCCACGAGTATTTCAGGAATTGAAGGAATAACAAGTGACATCTGATCAAGCAAATTGATAATGAGATCCACATCCCTATGTCACCCAGACATCTTTCTGGTATCTGTGTTCCTCCTCAAGGTGCTGGATGTATTTCATGGCCTCCCTCTCCGTCATTTGTCCCTGAGTCTGGATGAGAGTTGCGAGAGCACGGTGGACATCCGGAGCCATGTGTCTGGCATCCCCACACACGTATACATGGGCCCCACCCTGCGGAGGATTCAAAGTCATAGAAAAAAATAATGCACATGATATGATTTCTTTAAATGAATACAGTTGGCAAACAGCTTTGGGAAAAAAAAAAGGAAGTGGACAAGTTTAACAGTAAGACTACACGGTATTAACCCATCGAGGACAGGGCAAATTTTGCTACAATACCCATTTCCCATAGACCCTTGCACGAGTATACTCAGGACTAGTCTTCAACAGGTTAATGAAATGCATATGTATTCTAACATAAGCCACATGTGCAGAATGAGCACATTACAATAGTATTATGTGGATAGAAATCAAAAGGCAGTCATACCTACTGTATTGATTTTTTTAGCACACATTCACACAAAATAATTAATGCAATCTACACAACTAGTATTTTAGTCATACGACCATAAATATACAATTGTATCTATGACACTATGACTTATTTGACCAACAAATAATTGACTTTCATACAGAGATAATCTTGCTGTCACTTGTCAAATGGCATGGAAGGTTGATTTATTTCATCCTTTTATGTACCATGTAATTTCAACTCAAAACAGCAGAACTTACATAAAGTGGGTTTGAAAGTTGTGTCAATTATTTTCTCTCTTTAGGACTGTCATATTGAATTTTAAAATCAAGTTATCATTGATTCCATGTGAGACAGCAAGTTGACATTTCTGAAATGGAACATATGCACTCAATCACTTGTTCTTTTCAAATATATTTATTCCTAAAAAAATGTGTTCCTGTGATTTCTCCCCTTTCTTTTTTCTTTTTCCTCATGGCAGGAATATACAGGCAGGCAAACTACCGCACATCAAAACTGAAAACTTAAAAATTGTATTATGATTTTGTGTGGTGGTCCTTCATGATGTCCTCCACTCCAACGATTCCTTACTGTTGTAAATGTGACTTATGAGTAACGATTTTGGGGAAACATACGAAGTTTTTATCTCATTTTTATTTAAAGGAAGGAAACAGAAATATCTTCTCTTGGTTTATAATCAACAAAACCAAATGAATGACTCCTATGCAGACCTCTAACGTCTCCCATATCATGTGACCGTCTTGACTGATGAGATGCTGGACATACTCCTTCTGTTCCTGGTCTCGTGAGAAGGCCGTCCGAAGCACCAGCTGACCCCTGTCAACTAGCGTTTCTGGAAGGTGCAAGCAAGAAAGGCAGTTAAAAGGCATATTACATAGCTGCTTTCACAGAAACTGGAAATCTTGTGGGAACCTAAGTAACCTTAGTATTAAAGATTAGGGTCTCTCAAGCATGCTGTGCAGAAGTATCAGTGAAAATACAATGTAATTATATTCTATTTTCTAGTGAAAACAGCACCTGTCTGAAAAAAAAAGTATGGTCAACAGAAACTGCAAATATCTTCATTTTGATTTTGTTTTATGCCACCAAATTTTGACAGTACGTAGGTAGACCCCCCCCCCAAAAAAAAAAAAGGATAAATAAGAAATAAAGTAAATGAATGAATGAATAAATAAATAAATGAATATACAAATAAATAAATAAATAAATAAATAAATAAATAAATAAATAAATAAGAAGTAAATAGATAAATAAATAAATAAATAAATAAATAAATAAATAAATACAATCATTCTCCCAGGTACAATGTAAGATGAACTTCAAAAATTTGAGTTGTCAACCCTTATGACATATTTTGGTCCATCACAGAGAATCCCAAAATCTGCAACTTTTACTGGGTTTGAGCTGGGCAGTCACATATACAACTTCATGTAAGGGGAAGCGATACTTTTGCAAGTCTTGAATGTTACAGATATCAGTTGACTCTATACTCTCCAGTCTTGCAAAATATTTACAAAAATCCTGTGAAATATACCCCATATAGCGTACTTACGAAATGCTCCTACCAAACAGTATTGAATTCATTGACAAAAAAAAAGGCCAAAGTGAATATCAATTAGTTAAACATGCCTATGCTTTCAATTTGAAATTATATTTAAAGAAATAAACACTTGGGACTTACACCCTGGCAGGAAAGGGTAGCTCTAAACAAATAAAATAAATAAAATAAGACCAACAAAAGTCTTGAACACTTACCTAGCTCATTTCTGTATAAAAAGTCCTGTTCTTTATGTCTGCATCCAAAGCATAGGAGATTTTTCCCACTTGCATTTGTGGCAACTGTTTGATAAATGAGAAGAAATTTACAATAGTTGAATATAAGTACTACACAGAAATGTTGGTGGTAATGATCAGGAAAATTTCATGCTTCAATTCACTGAAGTATGTGCCATCATCAGTGCAAGCTTCCAGCTGTAATGAAATAGATGAAGAAACCAATGAAGTATCAGAGAGCATGAATAGCGAACAAATACAGAATAAGATCCTGGAAAAGAATACATTTCATACATCATAAACAGTCGCAAAAGGAGATATGTAGAAAATAGCAAATTCATGAAATGTTGCTTGAGCTATAATGATGAAGGAATAAAAACTTCTGACAAAAAAAAAATAAAAACTGAAAATTTGTCCTGGATTGATTTGAGAGATGCATCCTATGATCATTATCTAAGACTAGGTGCATGGTACACAAAAACAATTCACATAGTGACCTCAGTAAATGTTTTTACAATAGTGTCAAACTTTGGTCAAATATTCCATATATGTATGTGTGAGAAGACTACCAAATTCCACACAAAAAGCTTGTGTGCATCTACCCATGTAGCTTGATCTATTGTTGGGTGAAATAAACATCTTCACAGAGCTTAGAGCAAAAGAATGTTTCCCTAATAATTATACCTCTCTCCTGGATGAAGGCCCTGAAGGGTGCAATGCCAGTTCCTGGTCCTACCATGATGATGTCCCTGGATGGGTCCTTGGGTAGTCTGAAGTCTGGGTTGGGACTGATGAAGACGGGGCAGACGTCCCCAACCCGCAGTCTGTCCTGGAGGAATGTGGTTGCCACGCCAACCCGCGCTCGTCCTCTCCTGGAGTATCGCACCACAGCCGCTGTGACGCAAACATTGTTGGGATCCTTGGAGGAGGAGATGGACAAGAGATGGAATCGTCAAGTGGGACAAAGAAGCTTTGCTTCCAGTCTCTACACCCAAGTATACCAAGTATACCAAGTATCAAGTGACATTCTGGATATATTCATATTACCTGAACAATCCTTGTCCATCACAAAGACTGTCAACAGTGGACAAATAAAAAATGTGTGACTGTTATTGCAACCATAGTAGACATATGATGACATAGATGGTATCCCGGGGTACCAAATGAAAATCAGCCATTTTGTTGAATTATTTATTTTTTTAAAAAGGTTGTACCCAGGGTTGCCAAAGAGTGGAAATTATTTTGGTACTGGAGCTAGCGAAGCTAGCCACTACACTGCAGTGCACTGAAGCACACACTATTGCTAGCACAGCGTGCCATGCATGCATCGTATAACATGCAGTGGCATGGAAGTGACTATGTACACGCACACACAGTGCATGCATTTCTCTGCGGCTGTCCTTGAGTGGATGTGAGGTGGCGCTACACAACGCGGTAACCCGGCGTACTACGGTATCCCGAGGTAACGCGTGATGCAATTTATGATCATTACCACATCATGGGCAACAAACAAGCTTTGTACTGAGATAGCAAAGTAGGAGCGCATTAAAAGAAACCTTGCTGTGATCGTGAATCCAGATTTTCGACTATAAGAAAAGAAAATGCATTTCCTCATTGGCAAGCCATGTATAGAATATGATGGGCTGGAATACATAAGGGCAATTTGCTATCTAAATAAGCCTATATTTGCAAATGTATGTAAAAGCCCTCCTTTTCTGAAGTAAATGTGATGAATTCATTCACACATTCTTAGGGCAAAGACTACCATTTCATACATGGTTGATTAGTTGCTCAAAATTTCTTCCCTGAGGATACTGAGTGAATAAATAATGAAATGGATGCTTGTGGCAAATTTTTCCATATCCCTCTGAAGTAGTTTGGACACTCACCACAACAGGCGAGGAGGAGATTGAGTAGTATCGTGGCTGAAGGGGGCGTAAGTTACGTAACAAATCCCCTGTTGCCATTTTAACAGGGAAATCCCCCAGGACATCTGCGAGCTCCACTCCTTCCAAATAATCCATGAGCTTCTTGTTGCTCCTGGATGTCTGAAAATATATGAAAAGAAAGCTGCCTTAATGATGTCATGGCTATTTTAACATGTTACACTCATGCATTATGTGTTGCATTATGCTCACACCAGGTAGGATATGCCTTTGGACTAAATGTTCATGATCTTTGAAAATACAGTGGAAACTCGATATAACGAGATGGTCGGGACCGAGTCATTTTCCTCGTTATAGCCGATATCTCGTTATATCAGTAGGCATAAAAGAAGGCATAACATAAAGACATTAATTTGCACATGTGGGACTACCCATCATATTTCAATCAATACTGATAACTTGATATTGTGTGTGAGGCAATTACTCACCTTTATGGGTAAGAAGATGTTTTTCGCCAAGGAAATCCAAACAAGAATGTGTTTCTTATTAATTGTAGATGTTTGAATTTGTAATTTTATATAGCTTGCGATTGTATCAAGATCGTCTGTGGATTGGTATGTGGTTATCGTATATGGGTGTGTGTTGTGTGGAAAGCTTGAATATGGTCTGCACAATGCTGTGTGTGTGTATGTGACACATTCTGTATGTACATTATGACTGCGTGTGCGTGAAGATGGGGAATTCCCTACGTAGAAGGCCAATCACAGCATCAGATTGCCTCACACCTGCTAAACGTCATGATGATGTCATGTATACATATGGCCGTCCCACCACATTTTCTGCATGTATCAGTGTGCGCGCACACACACACTTACACGTACAACATGCAGTGCTAGCTGGAGTGCACTGAAGAAAATGATTATGTGTGTACAAGACAGTTTTTGGCGCATCAAGCTTTACAATCTCGGAAGATGATAGCACAGGCGAAGTAAAGCTTTACCGAAGGCATTTTGCTTTACCTCGCTATAGCAGGTTTGATTGACTATGTTTTTCTTTGTTTGGAAGTCACAAAATTTATCTCGTTATAGCAGTTATTTCGTTATAGCCGATCTCGCTATAAGAGTAGCATTTTACATAGACTTGTGTGGAAGGAAATTTGGGACCGGGAAAATTTCCTCGTTATAACCGATATCTCGTTATAGCAGTGTTCGTTATACCGAGTTTCCCCTGTAGCAAAATTCCTATGATATTTTTTAAGTGCACACATCAAACATTTGATAAAGCACAAGATCAGCTGAAAATGTTCGATAACAAATAAAAAATTTGCATATATTGTGAAGGTATGATTCTCTCTGTCACTTTAGCATGTCAATTAATGTAAATGAAACTGTTTTGCAATGTTAAAAAAATATAGAGTTGACACTTAAATTCAATATTACTACAATGAAGCATAAATGGCTAACCTGCAATACTGATTAATATGACAAACATCTGTTCATGCAGATATTTCATGCTAACAGAGTTAACAGCACCCTTTGTTATGGTGATCTTTGCTCTAAAGCAAAGTCTCCGTTTTTGAAATCACCCGATCATTGAAATATCTCCTTATAAATCCAAACTACTCACACCATCATTTAGAAGAACTTCTAGACGTGCTTTCACTTCACCAACAGCAAACTTCAAAAGAGTTTCCAGCAAAGACACTCTGATGTTCTTCAGATCATAGTATTTTAGCAGACACTGCCAGAGTGAAATTTCATCTTCTGACAAAATAATGAGACAGACATACAGACAGAGATAAAAAATACATTATCAAAGCTATTACAAAATAACATGGGAGAGCTTATATCAAGGAATTGTAATTCTGACATGGATAAATATGAACTCTTAGCAAGTGGTTACACAAGGTAGTTACAGAACAAAACTGATGCTTGAATGGCATTTATCAGCAATGCAATTACAAATTAAACTACCTGGAAAGGAGCTCACACATATAATTTCAGTCCAAAATCACTGTTTCCATATATGAGTGTGACATACACAGGTCAGGAGAATTCAGTGTGCTTCAAATCAGCAGTCAGAATTTTGAAATGGAAAGTTTATGGCTGAAAGAAAATTGATTTTCTTGAGGTTGTCTAGTTTTCTGTGATGGACACTATTTCATGATCTACTTTAGATTTATATGAAGTCAATAGAGGAAAACAAAAGACTGACCAGGGTGCGGCCGGTAAGCCGAGGCTGGAAGAGCACAGATACTGTCACCATCTAGTCCACTTGCACTGAAGACCAGGTCAACATCCTCTGGCCGGTTGGTGGGATAGATGCCTACTGCGTCTCCTGAAGTGTAGCAGAGACTGCTGCCCTCTATGTTGAACTCGCAGTGAATGGTCTCCTTATCCCCCATCTCACTGCATTCAGTAAGTTGTTCTTTAACCTACATGCACAAGTTCAACAAACACACAAACAACAACAGCAGCAAGGTCAGAGAGTCTTCAACCTTTTGGTGTGTGTTTTTTTTAAAGAAACATTTTACCAGGAATTTATTATTCTATTTGTATATCATAAAATATTCTTATCATAATTTATATATCTTATATCATATACAATATGTCCATCACCACTTACTACTTTCCTATTCAAATATCCTTGCTAAAACACGATGTGATGTCTCTTTTCATAGGAAATCAGTTGTGTAATATTTACATCAATCCTAGGTTAATTAGCTTAGGTTAGGTAATTTAGGTTTTGATCTTTATAGCATTATGATAATTTTCACAGAATTGAGAGTAACACTGCTCAAAATTGATTTTTTTTTTCCCCTTTTTATTCCATGTGTTGGTTAGCCACTCATCTGTGTTATAAACTTTTTGTGATGCATTTTTTTTTACAAGAAATGGAAAGTGAAAAAAAAAATACAACCAATTTTGCACTCATGGTAAATTCTACATATATTCTAGTACCAATCATTAGTTACAAATTATTTCGACAAATATGCATATTCAATCCATCACATTTTAAACACTGCACGCATTCTACATCTGACATAATACCTTCAAAGTTGCCATAAATGGCTTAAGCCTGCTGAATTCATCTTCTGCTGTAGAATGAGTTATCAAGGGTGACAGGTAATCTAGCCTTTCTTCAAGACTGAAGTCGTCTGATGTGATGGCACTTAAGACTGCATTCATCCAGCAATTGATGACCGTCCAATCCTCAGCATCTACCTCCATTTTGCTCACAAGAGGGCGTGCTCCTCGTTTCAGAAACCTAAATACATTGGTTTGAGGCAAACATTTGAATAAAAATATTTACAAATCACATTGCAATTATCTAAAATGCTGAAGTGATATCTGCATTTTATTCACATTGCCTCATCAGTGGTTTACACATTTTTGAAGTGTTAGGGTTTCACATTTGTAAAAAGGTGCAAATGATTATCTATCTTTTCTATTTTTCCTACCATTATCAAACTACATGGGATTCATACAATAAACATCCAATGTACCAGTATCAGAATTATTTGGTTTAACCAGCTCTGTCAGAATTGCCCTCCAGAAACAATTATTTGTGTTTCATTGCTGTTATAAAAAAAGACAAGCCTCGAGAATTCAGTTGTAAAATAATGTTAATGGGGTTTTTTTTAGAACAAAACTATGGAAAGAAATGCAACATTGATACAAAAAAAAAATGTTAAATGAGTTCAGTCAATATGCTTATCATTTAAAGCAGTTGTTAGGAGGAAATATTTTTTCTCAATGTATGCCATTTGTCACACACCTGTCACAGACAGTGCGCCCCGCCCTACAGAAATGTGGGTAATTGGAGTCCCCGAGAGCGAGAACCGAAAATCTCAGGTGAGCTAGACTGTCTGGACACGACAAGAAAGAGGAATACCAAGCCATAGCAGAGCTAGGTGGAACACCTAGGAAAATATAGAATAGAAATGTAGTATGAAAAAAAAAAGAGGTATAAAGGGGCAAGATATCAAGAAGCTGGCAGACATGTTATAGGCAGGGGAAGACAAGAAAGAGATGAAAGAGGGCTTTGAGCATTTAATTAGAGAAAAATCAGTTTAGGGGAGAAAGGAATTCTTCTCCATGACTGTTCCACAAGCGCTGTAATGAAAAGTGAAATAATAATAAGACTACAGAGAAGTGTGTGATGAACATTTATGTTTAATACAATCCTTACCCGACAAAGGAGTAACAAAGATCCAAAAACAAACATTGAAACTGGCACTTATATTGTGATAAGGAGCGCTGACCAAAAAGAAAACAACGGAATGATACCAGCAGCAGAACCTTGAAATTTGAGATATCAAGACAGTAATGTTCATGCTTTCAATATCCTCTCATATAATTATTTCCACAAAATTGATTTGTATTTCCCTGAATGTGTGGAAGATATATGAATGCTACTTGTACAGCGATCACTACTATCAGGCATAGATCGATGGCTATTTAGAATGCCTGTAAAAATGTGACATCAGGTGGCTTGCTCACATCAAAATAGTGATCATTTTCAACAAATTAATGTCAGTTGTTTGTGACGATTGACAAGTCATGGAAAAGAAAAGTTAGGGTTATATATAGAATGCATATTATGTTCTCTGCTTATATGCAGATGGACCAAAGTGTATAATAATAGGTATAGTGTAAATGCAGAATTTTTTGCAGTACATTAATTTTCCCGTATTTTGCACTACTCCTGGCTAGCGCAAATTCTAAATCCCGCAAAAATATCTTCACAATTTTCTCTGCACATATTGAATAGGTTATCATTTGCACAGCACAAATTCAAGAACCAGGAAATATGTTTTTGAACCGATCAGTGCAAAAAATTAATTGTGTGAAAATATCTACGTTTACAGTAACTATAAATAGAACCCGCGAATATGTTTTTTAGCCGCTCTGCATGAAAAATTAATCATGCAAAAATATAGATGTTCATAGTATAGATAGAGAGATAAATAGAGTGCCATAATTGAGACAAAAAGAAGCAAACAAAAATGGGGAGTCATTGGAAAGGGAAGAGGGGTGGATAGAAAGTAGATTGTAACCCTGCTCTGGGGGGCATTTCACGAAGCGTTCTGTCTGACAAATTTGCTCTCAGCCAATCAGATGCAATGATTTTGGTAGCTTATAACAGTTTGTCACAGAGAAAATATTTGACATGTTGCTTCATGAAATGCCCCCCCCCCCCCCCCCGATCCCCTACCATCTCCACTGGTAGAGATGACCACCAGTACCAGCTGCTCTTCATCCAGTCTGAGGTACTGGTGGTGGGCAGCGTTGAGGAGACGGGGCTGAAGGTCTGGGTACTGGCTGTCTCTGACCTGCTCCAGCCTGGTATAGATGAACAACAGGCAAATATAGATGGATGAACAAACAATTACAAAAGTATGTTAATCAGGGACACCAACCTTGTAAATAGCACCGAGGTATTTTGGGGTTGAAAAGGTGTACAACAAAGGTGGAAAACAGGATTTTTACCTTTCCTGAAATAGACATGTATGGTAATACAATTTGTGAAATAAAAACAGTATTTCCATGAACCCTGCAGTATTTTGAAAAAAAAAAACAGTACAAAATACTGACAAAAGTGACATTTGACATCTCTGAGAACAAAAAAAAAAATGTATGTTCACGCATGGTAACACCAAGAGAAATTTTTAGTATGAAACCAGTTATTTTTTAAGAGTCCCATGTCTTGTGCTACATATTCCATTAACATTGCCCTAGATGGTAGCTCTCTTCCTAGCCCATACCTCAGTTCATATCTCTTTTAAAGGTCTACTATATTACAGTAAACATTTTAGACATTAAAGTAAACAAGTAAACATCAATTGCCTTTTCTCTAAAGGGGGCAACCACTTGTGGAAATTCATGATCCTTCAATCTTTTTAGCTGGAAGCAAAAAACAAAAGCAAATAAACTTAATTAGCCTAACCAAAACAAAAAGGAAGTAAATTGAAAGCATACTTGGAAGGTGCATGGCTAATGGTAGACTCAATCATTCTCTTTCTATTACATGTACTCGCCTGTCAAACAGAGTTCTGGCGACCTCTTCACTAAATCCATACTCAGTGCCATAGAGAATGAGGAGCTGCCTGCCCGGATCGTTGTATAGGGGGGAGTATCTGTCAGTGGGTGAGGCTTCTACTTGATTGTCATTATTGCTACAAGGTGGCCCTGCAAAGAGGTTTGTCAGCACAATATATTACATATCTGATAAATGTCTATGTATGTGTGTGTTGTGTGTATCTCATATACATGTATATGATATACATTTTTTCTCTCTCTCTCATTCTCTCTATCTAGATTCATATGGTTACATAGTGTATAATATTATGTATCAGATATCAATAGGCCCGGAGTAGGATATGAGACAAGCATTGCTTAGGCTGCACCTACATAAATTGCCCCCAACTAGGAAAAAAAAAAACAACCAAACCCCCCCCCCCCCCCCCCCCCCCCCCCCCCCACACACACACACAGTATTTAAAATCTGCTTGAAATGTTGTAATGAAGTACATGTATTTGTAATCCTATCCATTTTTAAATACATGTAGGTCCTATGTCTTTTCAGCAGTGAAAGCTAGTAAAACATAATCTGTAAGACCATACGTAAAAATAGATGAAAATTCATATGAACAAGGAGGTTGTAAAAGTTTCTTTAAAGCACCTCCCTAGATGTACCACAGCAAGGATGCATACTAATAATTTTGAGCTGAGCAACTTCCTAGCATATAAAATCATGATGTCAAAGCACTTTAAAAAATATGTCCATACAAAAGACCTCAAATACTAGCTGGGTTCAAAGTACATGACATGCTGCTGCTTGTGAATGATGTGGTGATAGATAAGAAATTACACTGTGGACATGCACTGCCAATTCTATTGACTTGGTTCCACAGCATACATTCAACAGTTATTTGTCTGGATTAAATGAAACATTACTTCTCATTGAAATGAGCAATAGAAGACAATGAATTCATCAGGGCATTTCTAAGAATATTATTATAAATGTCTTCCTCTTTAATTGTAGAAGTTCTGGGAAACAAGGGTTGGTTCTTCATCAGTGTTGTAGCAAGCAGTCAAACCTTATCTTCATCAGTGTCATTCTTGTGGGCTGAACTGTCTAGAGGCCTATTTATTTTGTACTCATGAATAAACTATAATAAAAAATGCCAGGGTAGGTCCTACATCATCATAGTCATCATAACTTTAAAAGCATGATCAATTAATCGTCTTTGCAATCTAAAATGCGAGCTTCAGACTGAAATTACCACTCTTTCCATTCTAGTTTCCAACTCAAAACTGCATACCCAGTACAATGTTCCCGGTTTTTTAACCCTTGCGTTCATGACAGCACTTCAGCCCCCAACCCTAGCAGGGCCAGGGGATCCGTGAAGCAAGACGCAGTCTCCGCGGAACATATATCCCCGACGACCAGATCTCTCGGTCAACTACTAGCAGCGAGATGGGCGGGAGTTTGGCCGGCAACTCTGTTGGCCATCTGCCCCACTGAAACATTGAATATAGGCCTACTACTTGTTTCTCACCTGAACCGGTGTCATCAATAAAGCTGTTGAAGTTGTAGACAGAAGTGCCATGCTTCTTGCTTGGTTTCAGTATGTTGCTTGCGTAGATCCAAAGAAAGACGGACAAAATGACGACGACAGCTGCCACGAACATTGTGCGGCCCACCTGTGCAACACTTGGACCAAAGATTGTACGATCTTTGCTTGGACCTCAGGACGTCTGCTACCAACACCATACACAATTCAACAGGGCAGGTGGGCGCAGCCCCAGGGAGGCTCAAGGCGGGAAAAGCTGCACGGCACGCACTGCGTCTAAAACATTTGTACATGCACGCGTGTGGGACTTTGATCCATAGGAGAGAGGGAGGGTCGAAGAGATGGGCACGCGATCGTTTTGAGGTGTTAAACTGTCCCCTCTTCTATTCAGTGGCGGATCGGTTGGGGGGGGGGGGGGGGGGGCACTAGGCGCGCGCCACCCTTCAAATCTTTTTTTTTTTTTTTTTAATAGAAGAAATAAAAAGGGAAAAATTAAAGAGGGTGCATGCGCCCCCTTTAATTTTCGAATGTAGTGACACCAAAAAATTGCACTGGAAGCCTTTTGTTTTTGTTGTTGTTTTCTTTGTTTTGCTTTGATGTTGGAGTTTTTTGTTTGTTTGTTTGGGGGATTTTTGGGGGTCAGTTACGAAATACTCGGATCTGCCCCTGCTCTTAGCTGCATCTTTACTTGATGAAGTCTATTGTTCGTTTTGAGGTTACCAAGAAAAGTCTCCCCCTGCTACATTCCCTGTGCCATTGAACTTGGCTGATTGATGAATAATAGCTGACTGTTTCAATTTTGTGTCCTATATTAAATCATTTATATTGTAAAATAAAACATTTAAAAAACCTTTTTGTGAGAAAATGGGATATCTCCTTGACAGAATTATAGTGCTACTTTCCATTTCCTCATTTTGCTTCATTCAAAATGCACTGCAGTTGCCAAAAAACAAACAAACAAACAAACAAACAAAACAAACAAATGCAGGAGGCTGTAAATGTTACCAGAAAATGTCAGGAAATGATTGAAAGTTCCTTTCATTGGAAAACTGATGAAGACCTTGCCGCATAATGCATGGGTTTTTCATTTATATCATAAATTTCTCTGCAAGACATTGTCATGGACAGTGCATATGCAGAAACCTACTGCAATCTGAAGTTTTATTCAACTATCTGGTATATATTTGTCACTCCATTTTCCCCCGACTTCATCTGTGGTTTCTGTCATACTTCTTAAATTGCAGAAATGACACAATTCTTCCAAATCCTCCTGCATCCTTGTTTCTTTGCAAAGAAAGTTTTAGGGACTACATATTTCAGATTTTTTTCAATTATTTTCTTTTTTTTTAAATTTGGCAAGCACAGGAAAATTACAATACAGCTATCATGTAAAATGGCTTCAGAACTTTAATTTCAAAGTGAGCATTTGGAGAAACCATTCTTTGGAAATAGTTTACTGTTGTATAACCTGCTTGAAAAGTTTGGAACATTCTCTTTGGTTAGGATAGCTTCAACATCTGTGCAGTACTTGTGTGGAAATTAATCTAATTAATTACCTGCCTCATACTCCACGAACACATCAAACTATACAAATGCTTTTCCAGTCTTTCTCCATTCAAAACAAATTTGTACAGTAGACTCCAGTTATAATGAAGTCCTTCGGACCAGCAGTTTTCTTTCGTTATATAGAAATTTTGTTAAAACCGAACAAATAAACAATAAAAATATGTAGAGTGGATAATGGTGCGGCCTGAATTTTTACTTCGTTGTAACTGGAATGTCGTTATAACTGTGTTCGTTGTAACGGGAGTGCACTGTATGAAAACACAAACCAGCAGTTATGTTTCCTATCATTATTATTATTTTGTCAAGCTATGCTATATGTTAAATTGATTGGAAAATTCCTGTTTATATTATTTCATTTAATAAAAGACCTAAGTGGGTTTCACATTATGTATGTGCCTGTATGTGTGTCTGCCTTACTAAATGCATTGCTCCTGTATTTTTTGATTGGATTATAAGGACAAAATACACTCAGCAAAAAAAGAAAGTAAACACTTCTTCCAGTTAATACTTTTCATAGAAGATTTTGATGAAAATCATTGTCAAATACCATATTAAAGATTATCTAATTGGCTATCAACCTGGTAGGTTTATACAAAGGGAAACTGTACGCATGAGTGGACACATTCATTTTTTGTCCTCCAAGGCAGAAAAGTAAAAATTGCAAAAATTGAAATTCATTTGCAAATGCCCTCCAAGATAGCAATAACAAAAGACCAATTTAATGTAACGAGAGACATGAGTGAAATAGCAGAAATAAGTTTCCATTCCCTCGTTTCTCTTCATATTCTAAAACAAAAACATAGTGGGGAAACTGAAGGGGTAACGTAAGAATTTTCTATCAATTCAAACTTTAAATGATATAGGGAGTAAGCCGCAAAGGTGATAAAAACGACGGAATTTCTTCATTTCACCTTTTAATCAAGGAATGTAAGAATGCATGAAACAAATTTAGGAACCAAATGTTTTTTCAGATGTTCTTAATTTGGAATAACACTTCATATTTAACCTTCTATGTTACCATTACTTTTTCTGTGTGGATTTGACAGAATATTCTTCAATATCTTCCATTATTTTTTGTCTTTCTTTATCTTTGGAGGGTTACAGAGACATTATAGACATCATAGGTTGAGTTTTGCAAATTAATTTGCATTTTTATTGTGTTGAATTTGTCTTTTGTTCTCATTGTTATATGGAAGAGCATACACGCTTAAATAACAACTTGTCCATTTTTGCAATTTTAAATTTTGTGCCTTAGAAGAGAAAAATGAATGTGTTCACTCATGCATAAAGTTTTCCTTTTTATCGACCTACTGGGATTATAGCCAATCAAATTACCTTTAACATGGTATATAAAACACCATTATTAGCCAAATGGTCTATGAGAAAGATGAACACAAGAAACTGTTTACTTTCTTTCTCTTATTTGCTGAGTGTAAGAGAAAATGATTATAATTTAGCCCTGCAAGAATTTACTGACTTACAAAATATATCTCCGCATTATGCGGCACTTGTAAAAGCTGACTGAACCCATTAGATACTGCAAAGTAAAAGTGTCAGCAAACACCACACCACAAATATGTACGATCACAGAATTATCACAGGAGGACTGCTCAAAGCTATTTTTGTGAAGTACTGTACATTTATTGTGAATCTGAAGCTACAACAATGGTTACGTGTGTGTTTTCTTCTTTTTTTTTCATCTTCATTTCTTTGTATCTAATGTCCTTAATCTTAGTTTACAATCAGTGATGCTGCTTTCGCAATACGTCCTAAACATGCTGTTACATAAAATTCCCACTTGGATCATACAATATAAATTCTGTGTAACAAAAGATGAAAACAACATTATGGATTTCACAGTGTGCACCAGTATGCCGAAAACCATACACTAGCCACATGAGATTGATATATCGTCAGCTTTACAAGACACTCATATATATTTTGCTGCATAATCTATTTGTCATGGAAAAGGTTTCACATACCTGGCACAGACATATACTCATATATATTCTTTGTTAAAGCAAGTAAATATATCTAAAATAATAAAAATCTTGCAATATAATTTCACAACAAAAATCCATTATTCAATCCAGAAAACAAAACAAAAAAGTTCCTTATCTCTTGCAATTTAACTCTCTCCCATCTAAGAAAATCATACTATGTGCCCCTTCTTCAGATAAGAACACATTTTAATTCAGCACTTTCAGTTTGCTTCCCATTATCAAAAGAAATCTGTTCATCAAGTAAGACTGTTCCTCAGTGACTCTGGCATGCCAAATATTTTTCATTTCCTTTTTAAAGGCATGCTAAAAATATTTACATATATGACACAAACATCTCACAAGACTACAAAGAATGTGATACCAATTGCAATCAATAAAATATGTTTCCTTTTGATCTTTAATAAATCAAACGGGTCGATTCTCAATTTGCTTAACCTCCAAACCTCACAAAATATGTGTTCCTAAACCGAGTCATCCTATACAAGTTCAACGTCTTGACTACTACAACTTGCTTCAATCAGCTGTCAATTACAGTCTCTAAGTTTTGTAGCTAGATTTTTTTACCAAATTACACTCGCAAATAATATTCCAGTCGGCAAATACATGTGAACACAATGATAAGTTTGGAGAACATTCACTCAGCTCCTACGGATAGACACTCGAGTGGTACGGAAAACTGTTTATCTGCGCAGACAACAAATGCGTAGAATCTTGTGTACTTGTGAAACCCTGTTTTCACATGTGTGTATTGTCTATCTAATCACTCTACACGAACAGGCATGTTTTCGGTTTTCCTTCTTGATAATAATATATATATATATGTGCAGGGATCTGTCTTTCCTTGTTCAATTTAGTTGTCAATATTTGGAAAAAGAAGAAAAAAATCTTGCTGTTTTGTATCTGCATAGACAGCTGGTATCATGAGCTCCACCCTCTGCCATATGTATTGGTTCAGAGGGAATATCTCTATTGATACCGGTACTCTGAAAACATTGTATCTCATTGTTGGCAGTCTTCGCAGGTTCCTACACTGGGCATAAAAAGAAATGATGGGTCAACGATCAAAAATGGGTGGGCATCTCACTGCCCACCAGTCCAACACACCTCAACATGCAATGCTTGGCCTCCACACGATATACAAGTGGACAACTCTACTTTGGTTGGCAAGTGGTAAAATCTCAACTCAGTCACTTCATTCAAAAAGACACGATTTGTGACTACTTTGCTGTTGTTGTTGTATAACCCATCATCGTCATCTTGCAAGAATGAAACATGAACCAAAGGTGATAGGTTGCTACGGCTGGAGTTCTCAGCTCTACAAGCGAAACAGCTGCACTTGTGTTGCTCCCTCATAACCAGGTAACCTTCTACAAATGTTTGCTGTACACATATACATAACTGCTTGCTTTACTTATTATTGAGTTGGAATGATTACGTTTATTTCATGCAAGAAATTATTTTCATTTACGAAAAAAAAAGATTGATCGTGACAATAAAAAAAAATGATATACAAACAGATACACTGACTTTCAGTCATTGATTTGCTACATGCAATATTCAAGAGCAGAGTGAATATGGCACATCCTTTAGGGGGGTATCTCACTGAGTGGCGAACGAGATTCGCCAACTTTTCTGATGAATGTTTGCGAAAAATCAGGGTTCGTTTCTGCCATTAGCGACAGTTAGCGATGTTTAGCAACAATTAGCAAAACTTGGGCGAATGTTTGCAAAAGTGTTTGCGAAACACAGGTGGCGACTATTAGCGACTGTTAGCAAATGTTAGCAACAATTTTGCAAATATTAGCAACTGCTTTGCGAATGTTTGCAACTGTTCGTGAAAATATAAATTCGCAAAGAAATTTTGAACATGTTGAAAATTTCTTTGCGACAAGAAAAATTGCTTGGGACAATAAAAACCGTTTGCGAACTTTCTTGCAACTGTTAATGAACCTTTTGCAACCCTTTACAAACCCTGGCGAAATCCCAAATTCGCTACGTTCGCAAACGTTTCCCGCTCAGTGAGATACCCCCTTTAACGCTCACCTGGTGAATTTAAAGGTACAGCCCATTCATCAGAGCTCTTATAAGTTCCTTAATTTGCTTGATGTTCAAATTTTGTCAGTGCACACCATAACATGAGCTGTCCCAAGCGCTACTTCGCACTTGGCATTTCAGCTTTGAAACACCCCATATCAGGCCTGACAACAAGTAGTTTTCCAGTTCAATGACGCATCATTTAAGAACAGGCCATGATGACATAAGCAGTTAGCAGTTAAAAATTTGCAGTGAATACTCTGGCGCAACCACCATTCCAACTCTGTAACATGTCACCTTGGCAAGTCGTCTTTGCAGCTGGGATTAGTCCATTTCAGGAATATTCTGCAAGCATTATTGATATCTCAAAGCCCGATCATGACTACCCCTGCTTACAGGTGCAAACAGACATTGATTTCTTTAATGACACAATGATTTTACAGGAACTTTAGTTTCTCTGAAATATGTTGGTGCAAAACAATTTAAGAGGCATACTTTGGGGCAAAAAGAGTATCAATGTATTCCTAAGACATGCACCCAATTACTGTTATATGCATCATATGTGTACGTGTCTTTTTTTTTAACACGTCATAAATTTGAGTATTATTACATCTACATAATGTTGTAAATGCTCTGTCAAAAAGTCTGGTGAATTTCAATATTTTCTCTATTAAACTCATGTTCTTTGGAATATCATATCACTTGATGTATTCCAACCCCCTAGGAGTGCCTTAATGTAGCAAGTTGCCCCTTCCTGCCACAAGATTCCAAAACTTACAAAATTCCATAAGCATTTGACCACTAATTGCATGACTCCAATTCCTACATGCGTACCTCACTCATGAGCACTCCCTACTGCCTAGCCTTAAAGCGCAAGTAGTATAAATATATACAAGACATTACATTTACATAAAATTGTCTGTCCACAGTCATGTACACAATATCTCAAAGAGATTTCACTGGATCAGCATTGCAAAGCATGCCTATTTTACAAATCTGTAACTCAAGAAATTCTGTACATACATGAAACAAAGGGGAAAAAATCATAATAACAAACTGCACCACGTGCTCTTGTAATGTGGATTTCTCTGGTAATGTGTGTGTGTGTGTGTGTGTTTGTGTGTGTGTGTGTGTATGTGTGTGTGTGTGTGTGTGTGTTTGTGTGTTTGTGTGTGTGTGTGTGTGTGTGTGTGTGTGTGTGTGTGTGTGTGTGTGTGATTGTGTACATGTGCATTTGTGTCTGGTTTTTTTTTTGGGGGGGGCACTGAGAACATGGGTAGCAAATAGGTTGTTTTACTACCAACTGGCATCAAGTCAATACCAATTGTGAAATAAGAGGTCTTCCACATTTCACAAAGCTATTCCTCTTCCATGATCATGAGAGGTATCTCCAAAGGAAAAACTTGGCGAACTTGTCAGTGGCAGAGCCAACGTTGCACTTGTTTTATTCACAGGCCGTTGAACACTGTGAAAAGACATGTCAGTTGACACTGAATTCTACAAAACTAGAGATTGGGAGGCCAAACCAGCAAAAAAACAAAACAAAACAACACAAAAAAACTGATTTAGACGGCCAGCACTTAACACCTGTTCACACTGGTTATGACAAACAGATTATACACATTGATTCCAAAGGGTGGGCAACTGGTTGAAGTGGTTACAACAAACAGCAAACCATGTCCAGATGTCTCCAGTACGTAGGGTACAAGTTTCCATGCCTACAAGCCTAATGCTAAACAAGATCCCGTACAGCAATGACTCATGCAATTACCCAACAGTAAAGATGTCTCACACTGAACAGTTTTGAGACAAAGTTTTCAATGAATTGCAAAATCTTTGAGAAAGAAAGATGGAAATCAACACCAAAGCAAGAGAAGATGCATGAACAATAATATACACCAGCTCAGCATTTAAGTTTGCAGATTCACTCCCCTTGCCACTTTATTTACTTTTTTATCAACATAGCATATATCACAGTATAAGAGTATGAGCATATTCCACATTACACATCTCTTTCGGTGTATGGCATGCACAAAACTAAGTACAAAATGAAACAACTGAAATGTTAGCTATTAGAGAATGATGGAAAAACACCAGTTTCATGCTTGTATCAAGAGACTGCGAAATTCAACACCGCCTGTCGAGATGTTCACAGAACCATCACGGGCATATGCATACAAAAAAAAATTACACATGCATAAAAAAATAATGCCTCCGGCACCACTTCGTGGCGGAGGCATAAAAACAACTTCAGAACCTAACAACATCACTAGTGAAGAAAGAGAGCTATTTCATATATTCTTAACAAGAGAAGCTAAACCGAAATGCAGATTCATGCTTGTAATACCAAAGTTGCAATACTTCTTACTTAAGTAACATCATTCAAAGTCAGCTGCGGCTTGATGGTGTTTTGATATTTTGTGGTCTTCAACATCGCCACCCTTCGTGGTTTCGAGCACAGTAAGTCCTACTTTCACAGACCTTGCTCTTCCCCCGAGAAGAGCTGATTGCGCGAAATGAGAACTCTTCTTGCGAACAAAATGAGCACTTCCCGATAGTATCCTATATTACGTACGATATCATAGCGATATTTTCAAACACCACAAACAAAGCAGGAAAAATGTTCAATGTGCATTTGGCATTGATATCTGAAGAAAAGTCACCAGACAATTCCTGGAATATTCCCTCACTGTTTTGTAGAAATAACCTACAAACAGCCATCTTCTACTACTGCAAAAAACATGCATGATCCTAACCTCTCTGGTGCAATATCTCTTTCATTAATTTCTAACCCCCCCCCCCCCCATTGTTAAGATGCTACACAAGAAAGCAGAAAAGAATAACATTTCACCAGTCAGCAGAATATAGTGTGCTACACTGCTTTCGTAAGAACCAACAGCTCTCTCTCTCTCGATGAGCAAACCTGTACATTAGAATGCAGTCGAGCATTGATTTTTTTGCATGCACTTCACACATGTCTACATAGTGACAGCATTTACAACATAGCAATATTATGCAATATTATTTTCACTTAAGCAAAACAACCTCCTTCCTCTTCTTTCTTTTTTTTTACACATTTATCTTTTTTTATTTTTTAATGACCATTAATACTTGCACATGATTTTTACAGTGATTTTTTCTTTTTTATGTAATCTTTGTATAAACATTATAAATCTTATATCTTATACTTTACTTCATAACCATGATCTGATACTCTGTTACAAACATGTGACACAACCTCACACTGCTGACTATCAGTACACTTTCCCAGTATTCGTGAGACGTGCGTGGCACACTTCTTCTCCCCGTTCCATTTCCTCTTCCACTCGGTTTCCTCAATTTTTCTTTGGCATTTTCACGACTTTTGACAGTTTTAAACTTATCACAGCCACCCATTCAAACAGGGCAAGCATACAGTGGTAAACCATGGTCATCCATGTGGGACCAACTCTGGTAAACTGACTGTTCTTTCACCAGACTAAACTATCAAACAAAGGGCATTTTTTTTTTTGCCCCAAAACAGTGTAGCACAGTGATCAACGCAACCAAAAATTCCCTCTGCAATACCTCCATAACGATTTTAAAGGTAGACTGGCAGGCCTGTCACCTTTTTGTACAAGTTCCTGTCAAACAGGTGATAAAGAAATAAATCAATTCCGACAATGATCAATTCACTTCATACATTCACACCTAGAGACTATTTATTTTACATGACTGTAATTTCTTCCTTTTTCGTCACAATGATAAGGGTGAGGTCTGTACTTTTGACGCAGCAAACTGCACTTTATTTCTCTACACACAAAAAAAATATATATATACTTTTTTTTTATAATTGCTTAATGTACAAAACCAATTTTCAATTACCATTCTAAAGGTCTTTTTTCTTCAGATTAATCCATCATTGACGATTACAAGAAGTTATAAATGTTTTGGGGTTAGTAACCACTGTCCACCATGGTGCATTAAAAATCAGAAATGCATACAAGGTAGTCAAAACAGCAGTACTTGAGAACAGCCATGTTCAACACTGAAAAATGAAATAAAAAAAATAATCATATGCCTTTGTTAGAGTTTCCACATTATATATGCTTTGTCATTTTGTGTTTTGACTTACTGATTACCTTTTCACATGTGCTCTTCACTGGAGGTAGGTGTGTGGGCATAAAAAGTTAAGTGTTTCAAAAAATCTTTAAAAAAAATCAATCATATGTTTTCCAGTGATCTCCATTAGAACACATGAAACATCTATGTTTTTTCCCATTTCTTAACCAGAAGGTGAGACATGCTGAAAAATAGCATTAACATTGGAATAAAGGTGTACGCCTTCCGCAGCCCGCATTTTGTGGATATCCCAAATAGGTGTTAACCCAAAGACTGGAATTACAGAAGGTAATTAAAGGGGGACAGGGTGTTCTTACTCTCAATAAGTTTTATGTACAATTGTGCTACTAGGCAGTGATCACATAAAGAAATGAAATATATGTCTTTCCACATTTTAGCTTGATTGCAAAGACTGACAGCACCCACAAAACCTGAAACAAAGTAAGGACTGGCCAACACATGCTGGGGAATGAGCTTTGACAAGCTCCTACAGTCTACAAACACAGGGAACTTCACAGCCGTTACTCCACGTGCAGAACAATTGGATTGCGCACAGTGGAACGCATTGACAAAATTACCTCACACAAATAACGCATACTCAGGGACATATGTACAACACTTTTACACAAGTCATGGGTTGAGGGATCTCACTCCATGGGGTCAGTCCACAGCTGTAGCTATGTTGCCGACGTCGAACGGATTTCTGGATAAACTGTCAAAAACGCTTAAATGTCCCCCTCCTCCAGTCAGCAATCTCTATCCAAGCCCTGTACATCGTATGGCAGTAATACAGCTTTGCTAAGTCTGCTTAACTTCTACCATCTGTGGATTCAGAAAACATGAAAAAGACAAAAATGAACAAATAGACACATGTCAACAACACTATGCAGCAGAGCTAAGTTTTAATTGAATGCATGAATTCTCTCAATGCTGACAGCTTACCACATCCCCATTTCCAGACGGTACAATTATGAATGATGTTCAAGGTTATGTGCACACAAATATCTTCCTTTTTTTTTTTGTTCAAAAGCACATTTAAAGAAACATAGTTTCTAAAACTGGCATGTCCGCTGAAAAGTTGGCCTACAAACACACAGCATGTGAAAAGGTCAATCTAATTGTGATTGGTCTATAGCAGGAAAACCTACATTTACACATCAAATTCAGGGCAGTTCCCACAAGCAGACTTGGAGATAACTGTGTCTTCCATGCATTTAAATCGGCAAATTGAAATATAATCCCCAATCTGGGAGGTCCCATACTCCGTCAGGACATGCAGTGGTATCTAAGCTTACTTCCTGGAGAATTTCAAAGCTCTGCTATTGATGACCTCTATGAATAAAATAACATTGTAATCAAAGATGTTGGATGTTGATCAATTCAGAGCCTAAAATTTGCTATTGATGATCTCTATGAATGAAATTACAATGCAATCAAAGATGTTGGATGTTGATCAATTCAGAGCCTAAAATTTGGTTTTGTTTTTAGCTCAGACAAAACAATGGAAATAAGACAATACCTTGTATGTGACTACAACTCTCTATAATTTTGTATTTTTCCCTTCCTATTCAATCTTTTTGGTAGGTGCTCATCTCATGATTATGCATGAGGCGATGCTTTCTACAATTACATAGAGTAGACACCTACAGCAATTCTAGATATCTGATTGGTTGATGCACTGTGCCATTCATTCACCTTTCATTAGAAATATGGTTGCCATTTCTGTACTAAATCAAAGAATCAGTGTGGGCCACATCCTTTGACGTCTGAGGTGTTGTATAAAACAAATACAGTAGCGTATGGTGTTTACTCATGAAATGGAACAAGATTTCACACTCAGTGAAAGATGAGGCGCACTGTTGAACTTGGCTTCGCCTCAATTAATAGAGCGCCTAGATATCTTTCAACTCCTACGAAATCTTGTGCCATCGCAGTCACGACCATTCAGTCTTTGTATAATTAACAAGGGCAATGCTTTCCACAATATTGCGACATTATACAGAGAGCTGGCAGGGAAAGATTAGTGGAATTCAAGCGCTCTCCTAAAGCAAACTGAACCGAACCGAACCGAACCTGCATCACAGGAGCGCTTGAACACTGTTACAGTGTACCATACCGAACCGAACCAAGTCAGAAGTGGACCACTTCCTGATGTGCTCCAAAAGGGTACCAAAGCACACCAAAAGTTTGCATGTGAAGAATACGCGTAACGTGCACATATGTCATAATGCAAAGAGTTCATTCTCTTTGTTCGGGACATCTGTAAATAGTTTAAGTGTGCCAGGTGAATGACCCTGCTGCTACAAAATGTGTGATCCCCTCTAAAAAGAACTCATGAGGTACGCTTTCTCCACAGAGCGCACGAACACTCCAAATATAGCAAAGCACAGTACAGATCGCTTTGGTTTGCTTTTGAGCACTCAAATGCACCCTAAGAGCCTGTTATACCTGCTTTGAACTTGTTGGCCTCTTCAAAGATCATCTCCTTCAGTCTCTCCTTGGGTAGGTCATCCAGCTCCGTGGCAAACGTGAAGGGCTTCTCAGCAACGGGCTGTATTAAAAGGATGGTAGAGTTTTGGCTGAGATGGGGAATTCAGGTTTTAACTTTTTGCAAGATAATTAAAAACCACCTGTGAAATATTACAGAGCATACAATTCTAATGATTCTTGCATTGGATTGCTTTCTGAATACCAAAACTGATTGATAAATTGCTCTACATCGACATATTAAAGTAAACAGCAATTACTCAAAGTAAGACGTACAAAGTTTGGATTCATTGACTGCATGATCACACTAACAGAGGCCATTATCACAAGATGTACTGTCTTTTACAACTTCTATGATATATTCAGCAAATGGAGAAGTGTATACTCTATGATCATGACACAGATATAGTATCATATGAATCATCTGGTCCTAAAATATCATTCAAAGTGATCAAATTTCCATAGCAAAATAATTTTGTAAGAACATGTGCCTAGAACAAAATTCAAGATAAATATTTGCACTTTCTACAGATTTTAATCTCCATTACTATCAGGAACCCTTACTTGATAAAGAAAGTTACCAAGTTGAAGCTAATAAATTGATACTATAGTTTGACAGCAATAAACAATGATAATCATATGAGAAAGACAATAACAGCACCTCCAGTACACATATTACACTGAAGCAATATCTATAATTGTGATATTAACTACTACTAACACCAACAATACCAGCAACAACAACAACAACAACAAAATTAACCCATACGCATCCGCCGATCTACGGGATATCCCGTAGTTCACGCAAACACTGCGAACGCCAATCTACGGGATAATCCATAGCAGAAATGGTTTGGACAATGACGTCATTTATATAGCTTTATATTATAGCCTGTGAACTATGACCTGATATCCCCCCCCCCCCAGTCCTTTGCATCACTTCCTGTTACTGATATTTTTACTTGGATTTGTATTCCCTTCGGAGGTTTACAGCAGGCTGCTGACAGAATAGGTCTTCATCTATATGTGAGATCAAACACTGCTGTACGTGTACGTATAGGCGTACTTTCCTGTAGTCCCACCCATAGAGTCTATGAGTTTATAGACCACACTAGTCTGCAGGTGCAGCTCTTTGAGTTATTATTCGATATTTCTTCATATTTGTAATCAATACACACTATGAGTTACATACCATCGGAAAGCTTACATTATGAAGATTTCAAAATTTATAGTTGTTTTTCTGCATAAAGGCTATGGATATTTTTCATTAGTGGTTTCCTTTGAATAAGCGATGTGATTATTCATAAATATGTAAATCATATGAAAATATTAAAATCATTTGACATCACATAATTCATGACATGATGCTGATTTACATCTTATATGAAAGGCCATTTCTTTCTCTTTCAATTGATATATAGTTTTCCATAGTTTTTCATAGTTTTCTTTTCATAAGTGTCGGTGACATTACCTTGAATTTGAGACAGCACAGTTTAGTGAATGTACATGAAATAGTCTCTGGCTGCAACAGCCTTTAAAACTGCATTACACGACCGGCAGATATGGGTTAAATACACTCAAAGTGTACCACCTACCTCATCCTCGGGGTCGTAGTATTGGCTCAAATATTCGTGAGCGAGGGCGTCCTCCACTGTTATTCTCTTGTCCGGGTTGAAGGACAACATGCGCTCCAAGAGGTCCAGTGCTGCAAGTGACAAGAGTTTATAGTTTCAAGTGATTTCTATGGCAAGAACAACAGCATGATCAGTCTGCATATGCATGGAGCTGAATGGTGGGGAGTTTTGATCCCCACTTGTTTGGGTTCCAATGTAGAGTCACATGGTATAACTCTTGTAACAGAAAGCGGCAAACCATGGTGTTTTAGCCAATACTAGTAACGTACAGGAGAACCTCGTCATGACGAGGACCCGACAACCAGAATTACTGTAAAACATGATATATTCGCGGCACCAAATTTTCGCGAATTGGAGCCGACGGCCTTTTTCGTGGCATGAAATTTTCGCAAATTGCCTCTGGCATTCAATGCATATAGTGTAGACAAGAAATTTCGCGTGCATTTTAATTTCGCGAATCTTGGCGCTCGCGAAATTCGCGAAATTCGCGAAATTAAAATGCACGCGGACATTCCTTGTTTTACAGTACCTTGTTAGATAAGGTTCCCAGGGTAGAGAAACTTGGACATATGATGCATCACGCGTTATCCCGGGGTACCGTAGTACCACGGGGTACCATATTGTGTAGCACCACCTCACGTCCACTCGAGGACAGCCGCAGAGAAATGCATGCACTGTGTGTGCATGTACGTAGTCATTCCCATGCCACTGCATGTTATACCATGCATGCATAGTATTCTGTGCTAGTAATTGCATGTGCAGTGCAGTGCAGTGCGGTGGCTAGTGCGCGCTGGCTCTAGCTAGCTAAAAAAATGACTTACAGAATTTTTTACAACAACATGGGGCAGATTGAATGTTGAAGAAATCACACCAAAATAATTTCTCACTTTTTGGCAACCCAGGGTACAATCTTTAAAAAAATAATAATTCGACAAAATCGCTGATTTTCATTTGGTACCCCAGGGTACCATCTATGTCATCAGAGAAACACTTTGGACCTGCAAAACTGCCTTCTTATGAAAGGGTTTTGTTTATATATCTGACCTCTTTATATACGAGGTTCCACCGTACAACACCCCACTGTATAAAGAGTATTGCTCTAGTGTGATTTACAATATGAATGGGTCTATTAGATTGCCTTGTGACTCTGTATGCTCATACAGTTGAACCTCTCGTATCCGGACAAGTCGGGACCGGGGCTCATCCGGATAAGGGATTTGGCCGGATACGGGAGACTCAATGCTTTATACATGTACATAATATACATACACATGTACAGTAGCCCATTGTAGTACCACATGTAGTAATGTGTATACTGCAACCTTTTCATTGTTACACTCAGTAACAGACCCCAAAATAGAGGTTCGTGTTTGCAAGAATGAAATCATTTTCTTTTATAAATTCTTGGGATTATTTACCTAAATAACTATTCAGAAATGTATCAAGTATATGTAATTCATGTGTGTTTGTGTAGGAGTTCTCAAGGAGTTGGGAATCCCCCTTTCCTCCCGTAATTATTTTTAAAAAAATCACGGCGAGATTGCGTCCGTATAATAGAGAGATCCGGATAAAGGGAGGCTGGATAAGAGAGGTTCAACTGTACTACGAGATGTCATTCTGGCATCCTATGCAATCACTGGAATCACTCATTCAAGCATATATGGCACAATGTGCCTGGTTGACACTGTTTGCTGTCTGGGGCAAACCAGGAGGGGTCAGCAACATTTGGCCGTTTTCTTGCATGGGTGGGTAGGGGGACCACTTCTTTGGGTAGCACCCTGCTATTTGCAATGAATGAAGGGGCATCTATAACGTAATTAATCGATCATGCACACTAAGCCCATTAGCCTAATTAAAGGCATTGAGAGAGTTTTAGCCTAATAAAAGGCATTGTCAGGCGGTGAGTTGGCTCAGTCGGTAGCGCGTCTGCCTCACGATCACGCGGCCCGGGTTCGAACCCGAGTCTGGACTGAGCAATGTTGTGTGTAAGCATACCGTCCCCTCTAGCAAGAGGCAAAACACTCTGTCCCTCGGATAGGACATAAAATGGAGGTCCCGTGTATGAGAGAGTAACAACTCATGCACATAAAAGATCCTGCTTCATTCATTCATCGCAAAGAGCAGGGTGTTTAACCCGGTGAAGTGGTCCCCACCTCACATCCAACTGGACCCTATAGAAGATCAGCTTAATGTAGCTGAATGTGGGATATCCAGCCATCTTCTCAGATGGAAAATGAACAAACAAACAAAAACAAACAAATAATTGAGAGTCTACTTTTTTTGGTCTGTATATCTGTTAAGCATATTCAACAATTATACATCACAAAAACCTACAAAAGTCATTTCAATTTTATGTATGTATTTTACTGTTTTAGGAACTTATGTATTCCTTTGGTTTTTCAACTTTGTTTTTTTTTTCTATGGTTTTTGATTGAAAATAGTCACTGACCACTCAAGGTGATTGTTAGTAAAAAAAAAAAAAAGAAGAAAAAATCAGGTTTTATGAGTTTCATGACAGAGCACTGTTTTCTATAGGAAATGTACACAAAATCACAAAATTATGCTCGTTCTGGGGTGACATGTAGTTACAAAAGTGGCCCTGGCTTTGTAAAAGTAGGCGCACACGTTACGAACTTGGTCTCAAAATTTGCACGAGTTTTGAACAAATAAATTCCTGACGCCTCATGATGAGGCATTTTTGCATTACAGAATTATTGTGTGAAATGTCAAGGGGGCGGATTCTGTTCCCCCATCCCCCATCCCCCCCCCCCCCCCCCCCCCCGGCCATTTTAGGGTTAAGCATTTGATTAATAGCCCCTGTGCAATTCTATTCCACCATGGCCTTCAGCCACGAGGCATTAAACTTTACCTGGCCCAATTATACCTAAGTTGTGCATTTATTTTAGGACTGTCAATTCAAGTGTATGCACATTCAATAGTTGGCAAAGAACCCAAGGGGCATTAGGGTATTAAAATGATAATGGCAGGGCTCTCTGGTAGAGCAGTGGATACACCGAAGAGGCTACCCTGGATGAGTAAGACCTTTTAGTATCATTATTATGTTATTATTATCACTGGTCTCTTGGTTCTCAACTGATGATTATGAATCCTCGGGCTATCCAACATCATCTACATGTTGCCATCTCACCTTTGCCGTCAGCTTTGGGGTAGAGACGACTCCACGGCACCTTGGGCTTAAGGGGCAGCCCTTCCAGGTAAGCCCGGGCCTTCTCGTTGATGATGCAGGCCAGGTCATCTGGGCAAGGAGAGCCCAGGATCCCCAAGATGTGATTCAGCTGGTCAAGGTCTGGGTGAGACGCATCAACACAGTTAAGGGAAACCTCCGGATGATTTTCAGATTTTTACATTGGAACAGCTATAAATTAGTTATACTGAAAACAGAGTTTCAGAATTTATGATAACTGGGATGAAGAATAAGGATATTTTTGAAAGTTATCACAAATTGCAACGAACAAGGATGATGACATGGCAGCATCACCAAAAGAATCCATGGCCGGATTCACGAAGGTGGTACAATTGAAACCAGGGTTTAAACCATGGACAATTTGCATGGAGCGTAAAGTATCCCATGGTCTATTTCGTTACGAAATCAGTCATTTCATCGACAAAGTGACCATTTCGTTGACGATACTTAGAAACCACTTCATGAAATATTAAAGAACACACAATCCTACGAGGAATTTAAAGTTTATTTTATGAAAACCAGTTTTGAAATGGCTGAGATATCCAAAAACAAAGTAAAAAAAGCGATCCTAATAAAAGGTGGGTTCCACCTTTCATTAGAATCACTCTGTTTTGGATATCTAAGTCATTTCAAAACCAACTTTCATCGAATAACTTTGAATTCCTCTAAGAACTGCATGGTCTTTCATATTTCATTATACGTTTCTCATTACCTCCAAAAATCGTCATAAAAAACATTGGAAACCTGAAGCCCCATCTTAACCATAACTGTACCATCCCTCTGAATTTAAAGGTACTTCCTACAGCCATCTTCCCGCCCTATTAATGTCCTATTTACCCCAAACCCCCTTCTTCCAAAACACACACACACACACACACACACACACACACACACACACACACACACACACACTGTATTTATTGTGAGTTTGATCTGGCCAGCCTGGCATCGGAAGGTTTCTATCACCCTCTCTTTCACGCTCTTTCTGTCTCTCGTATTATCCCCCTTATCCACGAGCATCATGTTGGACCCCCCCCCCTTCTCTTATTGCATTAACGTACTGTGTCATCGGTTGCCAAAGGGTCAAGCTTATAGCTTTTTATTGGCGACCATTCTGTTTGGTAATTCATAACACATGTACTGTAATTAAGTCACAGGATGTATGTGTAATCAAAACTGTTGAAATAGTAGAAACTACATGTAGCTATGATGAGTATCATATTTGTGTATATTATGTTTGATTATGTTGATTAAAAAAAATAGTAAATGATGCCATACGGAGAATAAATATATCAAATCAAATCAAATCAAATCAAATCAAATGCAAAGGGCCTTCAGGCAGAGGATACAGTGCTTGCCGGGGAAGATGGGTCTGTTTGAGAGCATCTCTGCCAGGATGCAGCCCACGGACCACATGTCAATTGACTTCGTGTAGCCCTTGGAGTTGAGCATGATCTCGGGGGCACGGTACCACCTTGTCGCCACGTACTCCGTCAGGAACCCCGTGTGGTCGTGGTCAGGGTCTGCTATTCGCGCCAGACCAAAGTCACAGATCTACCAGAGACAATTGAGAAATTATAAAAGAACAAGACAAAACGTATAGTTAGCTTCAGCTAAACATATAAGGAGAGTTAAGCAGTAAATCATGGTTAAAACTCAATGCGCAAGTAGTTCCTCTGAAGCCACAACAAAGGAACAAAAAAAAAAAAAAAAAACCACTAAATATCTACAGGTGTTGTATAGCCAAAAATTAATAAGTCAGACACAATGCATGGTGTAGGGCTCAACCATACTGACCACTGAGACAATCTTTACATTTAAAGGGAAGATAAACCCCAAGAGCAATGTAGATTGAGTGAAAGCAGCAACATTAGTAGAACACATCAGTGAAAGTTTGAAGAAAATCGGACAATCGATGCAAAAGCTATGAATTTTTAAAGTTTTGGTGTTGGAACCGCTGGACGAGGAGACTACTAGAGGTTATGATGTATGAGTGGACAACAATACCAAGAAAATAAAAAGAAAATTCTACAAAAATCCATTTTTCATGAAAATTACAAATTCCATCAACTTGATACTGACATTATGTTAAGGGTAGCAATTATTCCCCCTGCTTTCTGAAAGCGGTTGGTCCATTGCTCTTTTATAATTCTAGAAAAGTGAATTTTTGTTGAATTTCCTTTATATTTTCTTTGTATTGTTGTCCACTCATACGTCATATCCTCTAGTAGTCTCCTAATCCAGCGGTTCCAACACCAAAACTTTAAAAATTCATAACTTTTGCATCGATTGTCCAATTTTCCTCAAACTTTCACTGATGCGTTCTACTAATGTTGCTGCTTTCACTCAATCCACATTGCTCTTTGGGTTTACCTTCCCTTTAATAGAAAAACAAATCATCGGTTGAGACAACAGAAAGCTCTTAAACAGATATCATATCAACTTGTCAAATGATATCGCTCATCATGATGAATGCGTAACTGATACTGCACTCCATGATGATATTTGTGTGATGAGCAACTGCTTTTGTGTAGCGTGAGAAAACACTGCGGATGAAAGTAATAACATAAATCAATTGTAAGTCACTTAGTGCCACACATTGTGGACCCTGCCTAGTTGAAATGCTTGTCGTCATTGATTGACACATATACTGTAAAACCACAAATTTTTGCAAGCATGAAACTTTTGCAAATTTTGCGAGGAGCCAAGATTTGTGACAGTAAAATGTATGTGATTTTTTTTTTTTAATCTACACAGTGCATTGAATGCCAGTGGCAATTCACAAAAGTTTAATGCCATGAATGTTTCTGGTTTGATATAAGTGTACAACAGCATCCTGGACATTTTGGAGCTTGCAAATAAAACAGCTGAAATCAAATGATCTGAACTCTTGTATGAATGTCCTGCCTCTCCCTACATTTAACAACTTCTGGCTATCCTCCTTCAATTCAAATCATTAGCACTGCAGTTTCATTGAAGCAGATACAGTGTATGAACCTGAGTAACATAGGATAGTTAAAGTTGAGCCCCATAATTTGCTAGGCAAGTTTGTAATAATGCCACACTATGCTCTCAAAATAATACTGCCATTTTCTAAGTCTTTCTTGTTATGACTTCTCTCTCTTTCTATCTTTCTATCTCTTTTTATCCCTCTTCCTCTCTGTCTGTCTGTCTCTGTTTTTGTTTTTGTTTTGTTTGTTATTGTTGTTGTTGTGGTTGTTGTTCTTTTTTTTTTTTGGGGGGGGGGGTTGGTGTTATGTATATGTGCTCATCACCCACTTCCTCGAAAAGCTTCCTGCGCTTCAATCCACCACAGCACTGAGATAAAAATATTGAGACTTCTTCCCTAAGTGGCTGAACCATCCATAAATGCAGCATGTGGCAGTCCTACGTTCTGCCTCTCCCTCAGTAATAATGCATACACTGATGGCAGAGCTGTAATTGCACGGTGCAGTTAACAGATGAAATATAAATATCATCACTGCGTAATTTGTCACGCAATCACGCCCCCCCCCCCCCCCCCCCAATGCTCAAGGAGAGCTCGTAAAAGTAGTTTGAAGGAGAGACGTCTGTGAGAAGTGAAGATGCGGACGAGGTGCTCTCGGGGCTAATTTTTACAATCTTGATATGGCTCACTCTACATTCGTGGAAATGTCTTCCCTGCCTCTCTTCATAGTTTACAGGCACAATCTTGTTAAGATCAGCTCATGGCTTGCTGACTCTTGCACACTCGATACATTCTTGTGAGGAATAGAAGAAAGATTGTATGTCATGATGCATTTTATGCATCCAACAATTTGTTCTCTTTCACACACACAGTCTATAACATATAATGTGTAGCTCTGGCACCATGTGCAGTGTTTAATATTTAAAGTTTGAAGACTAATAAATCTGTAGCACACACACTTTTTTGTTTTATGATAGATATTCTTTATCTGAATTTCATTCGATATCAGACCCATGTTTACAATGAAATGAATATGTACACACACACACACACACACACACACACACACACACACACACACACAAAGCTTAGAATGGAATAGAACTAAGTTACAAAGAAAGGCATGATGCAGAAGGAATTACTGAAATGAATATTAAACATCCTGCTTCAGATCTGTATTTGGTCACGGCAAGCACTTCCTGCACCTAGATATTAAAAAGATCTCTTTCTTCCCTTCCTACTTTTTTCTTCCAAAAAAAATATACACAAGCTCAAAGAAAGCCTGAAGCACTTTACGTGATACCTTGAGAGTTTTGATAATATGGGCAGTTGCAAAGCTTTTGCAATACTGTGACAGTTTAAATCCTATGCCATCAGCCATTGCACCTCCTGAATTTGTGTGACTAGAGACCGTGGCTTTTGTGCATTAAGTACAAACATTACCATAAAACACTGGAACATACCAACTATACATTTGTTCTACACATGCTAGCAAGAAAGTTTGGCTTAATTTCAATTTCAATTCATCTACAAAATGAAACAGAGCAGATGTACCATGGAACAAATTACATTTGTATGTGACCAGTTTCGGTACAATCATGCATGCAAAACGCAACTTACTGTTTGCACTGCAGTCAAATACACTGTTTCATAAATCGTAACATACCACTTTACTGCATGAATTGTGAACAATACTGAAAATCTGTCCCATCAGCCCACATCATGCACAGATCAACCCATTCAAGGACAGCTGTTTTAAACTTCTATTGCTACAGCACATTAATAGTTTTGCCATCGGTGCGAAAGGTAAAATCTTCTTTCTTTTGAGGAAAACTGTTTCCACATCCCACCACGCTTTGTGTGACTTTCGTGTATTGACAAAAAAGATTAGAGAAACTGGAGACTTATACTAAACTTGGTGTTTTAGAGGTTAGACTTTGCTTCCCTGCCATCTGTAATCCTTGCAACTGAATAATAGAATATTCATAAATCCTAATACTGCGGGGGGCTTAATATTTCAAAACAAAATTCCACAACTTTTTTTCTGTGATCCTTCCCGCATGTTTTGATACCAAATTTTAGTTATTGGGCCTATGGTATAGATGTCAGATTACATTAACTGAACACATGTCAGTGAAATTTTGACATTTCTACATGTCAAAAGTCTTTCCTTTGACATGCCGTGGTGGCTTCATTTTTGGAGTAAGACAGTTGGGATTTGGCCAGGATGACACTTAACCCATGATTTGACCATTAATCAAAAAAAGTCATCTTCACCAAAATTTCAGATACAAGGTCTTGTCACCCCAGCGACGATATAACTGTGTATAAACCTATATTGGACAAAATCAACTTGTCCTTTATTATGTACATTATACTTTCTAGAAGGTAACATAACTTTGACAAATAGTGTTTAAATATGAAACACACACACACACACACCCTCTTGCACATAGACATATCATACACAGCCCAAAAAAAGTGAAAAAATCACAGAAATACATAAGAAAATTGGAAACAATAAAATACATAAGACATAAAAATCACAACCTATCATTTTCTTTGATAAATTGATTAGGAAGTTATAAAGGGCATTTGTACCAAAAATTGCAATCCCTACAGATTCATTCAATGAGAAATAATAAACCAAAGCTATGATTTCTTCCATAAATTAGCATAAATTAATTCATATAAAATAGAGGAAAAGGACTTTCCTAAATTAAGTCAAACAGCTTTGTGGATTACTTCATCCTCTACCCTCATGCAAAATATTGAGGCAATCAGGCGATCCATGGCCGAGATCTTGGGGGGGGGGGGGGGGAGGGAGTCATAATGCCCCCCACGCCCCGCTTGGTAATAACAAGATGAGAAATGGTCCGGAAGTATTAGGGTTACATTCATGACAAAGACAAAAGAAAAATAAATATTCTGGTATCGAGAAGCACAGGTTTCTTTATCTTGCTGGCAAATAAAAACATGTATGAAACAATTACTGTATACGCCATATATTTCGTCTAAATTTTCTTGAATCAAGACTTCCCGACAATTTTGCGAGTGGTAAAATTCGCGATCGTGGAGTCCTGTACTGAACGGAGAAATGTATTCGGGTACGATACATTCATATCAGCATTAGAGTCAATATTTTCGCATGTTTCTAATTTCGCGAATAGCAGCTGACTCGCGAAATTCGTGAAAATAACAAGAGACCCGCGGGTCTAGCGCTCACCTGAGTATCGCAAGTTCACCTTTCACGCAGTCACTAATCTAAATTATTCACAGCTCTACCAAAATTTGACGAGGCATTCTCAAGTGGAAGATGAAAATGTACAATAAGGGCCCAATTTTTTCAAGATTCCTTAATTTGGGGGAATTGGGGCCCCCTGGGGCCCTCTGGGTGGGGCATGGTGCCCAGTTTGATAAATTGAGATCCTGACCACCTAGGGATGTAGTCCAGTCAAAATATGAAATGACCCACAACTAATTGCAACAGAAACGATTCCACTTGCATTTGACCCGGAAGAGCTATCAAAATAACATATTAAAAGTTCCCTAAAATTCGAGTGGTGGATCAGTGTCTAATTTGCATAAATTCAAAATGGCCGCCATACAACCTATTTATGCCTATATCTGGGGATATATAACCCACAGAAAGTAAATTCTGGTGTCTAATCCTATGGTTTTTAGGTCAAGGAATACAATTATGTTATGTATAGCAACTTTCAAACATCCTTTTATATAGTTTTTGCATATATTTGCATATAATTACATGCAAAATGGCCGCCATATTGCCTGCGCAAGCCCGTATCTTCGTATATCATTAATGTAGTACACTCAGGAGTAAGTCGCTATATATCTGGACATAAAACCCGCAGAAAATAGATTCTGGTGTCTAAACCTATAGATGTTTTTTAGGTCAGGGAATACAATTACGATATAAGCAGTAACTTTCAAACTTCCCTTTATACATTTTTTGCATATATTTGCATTCAATTAAATGCAAAATGACCGCCGTAATAGTGCCACTACAGGCTTATATTTCTATTCTGTAAAAGGTACCTAGTGATGGTGTCTGTGGTCTTAATTTTACTGCTGAGAATCACTGATGTAGAATACGTTCCACTCAGGAATAGTTACCTATATTTCACTAAAAATTTGCATATAATTATTTATACATAAATCTATTCAAATTACTACCGTGACTATGATTTCAGATATACGAATACAAGCTGCAGAACGTTAATTGTACTGTAATGTCTCATCCAAGATATCAAGGGAAAAATTGTTATAATACCATTTAAAACCTTGATGATTCTCCTACACCTAGTGTGTATATATTCTTGCGTTTATTAAAAGTATTGTATTACATTGTACTCACATTTTCTTGAGATACAGCCTCAAAACAGAAAACAACTGTAAGTAGCATCGAATAGAACATATCTTTATTTAACTGTAAATTCAACTTATCTTCCAAAGTGTGCTCAATAGGTACACAAATATTAAAGCCTAAAATTATGTAGTAGGAATCGTTAAAATAGTTCATGATTGCATGATATTATGTTTTGTAATTTGCCCTCATGTTTACTGCGTATTACTTGTGTCTATGTTGCAATTCTTTATTTCTTCTCTCTTTTTTTGCCAAAGGGGGGGGGGGGGCATGTCATCAAGTTCATGATTATCCATAAGCTACTCTACAAAAGTTTCATGAGTTTGATATCTCATATAGCTTTCAAAGTGTGCTTACGGTACACAAAGATTGGTTTTAAATCATTCAGCAGGTTGTTTTTTTTTTTTCAAACATCTTTTTTCTTACCTGCGATGATTTACATCCATGTTTAGTTGATACTTGTGTCCTTTGTTGCAAAACTTTTGGTAAAGGCATGTTTATCAATGAGCAACATATGACCGTGATAATTTGTATGGAAGTGGATTTTGTCATATTTTGCACGGTTTCACCCAGTGACTCACTGAAAATGTAAAACATTGTGATTTACAGCCAGATACAAAGAAAAATGAAAAAAAGAGGAAATGCCTTAACATTTCTATTCCTAGTACTCTGGATTCATCAGTCGATCAATACAAACAGCATCCTTCTCATTGGCTTCAAGCTCATACAACACATATATAAATTCTTATAAGTCTTACTTTTTCCATTTTTCGTGTTGTATCTGCAGCTTTATTAAAAGAAATGTTTCCTATTGCATTGAGGCTTCGCACTAATAACATTTTCACCAACACACAGTTGTTGTTTTTTAGAAATGCGAGCAGCATGAAGGCTGAATTCAATTTTGCTGGCGAAAAAGCAGTCTTAAGTCAGATAAAAAACAAAATACATAACATCATTTTCTGTTCCTAACCCTTCCAAAAGGTCCCTTCCTTCCACCTCGTTAGCAGCTTTTCTTCAAGTTAAACAGCGGAAGGGAAATGACATACAATCATTGGAATTGGGACGATTTGAGGAAGATGTTTAATCAAAAATATGTTCTGATCACTACAGACAAA